>NC_041383.1:167159559-167200003 GCF_002162155.2 Triticum dicoccoides
TTTAGCCGCCGGCGAGGCCCGAGACGGTGGAGGGGCTCGGGATCGCCGTTCCGGCGACCATTCGGGCAGCGGAGACCACGGGAGCGAAGCCCGCGCTCACGCGCATCCAGTGGAACACGCGGGAGGCTGCGGGGGCGGCGGAGCTCGCCGGAGCAGAGCTCAGGGCGGCGACCGGAGTTCGGCTTTGAGCGGGAACGGGCTGCGGGGCATGGCAGGAGCTGCGGGCGGGGGCGTTGGACCTCTAGGAGGCTACTGAGCGCGGTGGCAGGTGCAGGCACAGGCTGCGGTGGCTCTGGCCACGACGGCGAGGGGCTGCGGCGGCGATGGCTTCGGCCATGGTGGGGATCGGGGCTACGGCGCGGAAACGAGGGGGAGAAGAGAGGGGAAACGGGAAGAAGCTCACGGCGATCACGCAGAGCAGCACAGCGGGGTCGGGGAAGAACCGGTGACGGCGAATCGACGGCGACGGACGGCGGAGCCCGAGGAGGAAGACGATGGCGATGGTGGCTCCTCGGGGCACTCCGGCTTGCTTGGCTCGGCGAGGAGGTAGCTGGCAATGAAGCGGAGCTCCTGGGCACGACGGGGAGGCGAGGGGGAGGCGGTGGCTACGGCAACGGCGAGCGATGGCGGCGGCTGCGCTCGGGTGCGCTCGGGGAAGAGAGAAACAGGGAGGAGGGAGAGCGAGAGGGAGGGGAAAAAGACCGGGGCGGCTGCGTGGCGACGTCCGGGGCATCGAGGGCGAGAGAAGGAAGCAGGAGGTGGCTAGCAGGGGGGGGAGGTGGCGCGCGCGCGTGCCGGCGAGCTCGGGCACACGGCCGTCCTCCTGGCAGAGGAGGAAGGCGACAGAGGAGGGCCAGGTGGGCTGGGCCGCCTCCTGGCTGGGCCGGCCTACTGCTGCTGGGCTGCGCAGGGGAGGGGAGGCCCAGGTAAGTCCTCCTTCCTTTTATTTCTGTTTTCTATTTTTTTCTGACATTTGTTTTGATTTAATAAATATATTAAATCATTTAATTTTATTATGCCAATTTTTGCAGGAGCTGGATATATTATTCCAGAGCTCTTTTATAATGGCATAATTTTTGGGCCATAATTCATATATATAGAAATATATTCCCAATGCAAATATTTATCGAATTAATCCAAATAGCCAAAATAAAATGTCCATGAACTCCTAAAAATATTGTTTTGATTTTTATCTCTGTCCAATATTTTTAGAGGGCATCATGAGCATTTTCTTGGACCCTTTTTGGAGAAATTTTTATTTGGGTCATTTTCAAAAATGATTCTGAGGGTTCCACCAATCCTCATTTCAAATTTTAAATGAAATTTAAATATGATGCACAAATGGCCAGCTAGCCTAGGTCATACCAGACTAGGGATGTGACAGCGTGAGTACGGCTCCTTGCCGAACTGCCAAGTCGCCGCGAGGTTGCAGTTTGAAATATAGTTCACCATGTCCGCCACCTCCGCGTGGGGCATGTCCTTGGAGCAGAGCCGACTCGGATCCCTGTGGCCGCTCATCTGACAGATCAGATGAGGTCGGCCTTGGAGCGGGAGGACTCGGCGTGCCATGAAGGCGGCCAGCAAGTCGGACCCGGTCAGGCCCTCCGACTGTGTCAGCTCTCGGAGTCACGCAACGACAGCGGCACTAGCGGGAGTCAGCGTCTTGACCCGGTGGGACCAGCTGGGGAGCCTCCCAGCTGGTGCGCCGGCTTCGAAAGGCGGTAGGTTGACCCAGTCGCCGTCTATGGCGACGTTCTTCACATAGAAGTAAGAATGCTGCCACATCTTCACCGACTTGATCAGCGGGATGGCGGGAAACGGATTGTCGGCCGCCGATCTCCACATAGCGATGAAGGCGCCGCACTGGGCCGGCACGCCGGCGACGTGCCTACCGAGCTTGGACTGGAAGAACTCTCCCCACAACTCGATTGTGGGGAGAACACCGAGGAAGCCTTCGCATAAGGTGGCGAAGGCAGCCAGCAGCACCACTGTGTTCGGGTTAAGGTGGTGCGGCTGGAGCCCGTGGAACTCCAAGAAGGAGCGGAAGAAGCCGCTCGCCGGCAGCCCCAAGCCGCGCATGAGGTGCGAGCCGAATACGACCCGCTCGTCCTCCTCCGGCGCCGGCACTATTTCCCTCTCCGGCGCGGCGCGGGCTCGCACTAGGTCCGCGTCGGGGAGGCGACGCGTTTTGCGGAGGAACTCGATGATGTCGTCATCCACCTCGGAGCCGTCCCACACGCCGGAGCGCACGACAGCTGGTGCGGCGGCGGAGGAAGAGCTCATCGTCGTAAGCGCGGCGTAGCTCGGTGCTACGACGGCAGGAGGAAGAAGAGGCAAGGAGGAAGCAAGGGGAGTAGGGGAGATGGGCGCGCATGCTTCGCCGCTCCCTTCCTCCCGCCTACTTATAGGCTCAGGGGTTGAGAAGCCGATGGGGCGGGCGTGGGATTAACTGCGCTTCGGCCCCCACGCCCCCACGTACCACACGCAGTAACTGCATGCAGTTACAGCGTGGGAAACCCAACCGTCCGCACGACCGCAGCAAATCCGCCCGCGTGCCGAGGCACGGTAGTGGCGGGCCCCGCCTGAGGTCCTGTCCCGTCGCGCGCGTGGGTGGGCAGACTGACCCCGCCACGTGGTGCCCCGCGATGGACCCGCAACGGGCGGCTGCCCGGAAGCTTATCAGGCACGCCCCCTGGAACCCGCCGCGACGTTCAAACCCTCTAAGAGGCAAGACGGCCTTCTGCGAGTCCGACTCCAGCCAGTCGGCCTGGAGGAAGACGGCGAGCGAGTCCGAGATTCCACCCCTGGAGAGATGAAACTGTTGAGGCTCCCCGGCGCGTCTCCCGCGGCACCTCACCAGCTTCAGGGACTACTGTCAGAGTAATGGGCCACGGGTAGGCTAACCCGAGCCCCAGGGCCTTTCGAAACATCAGGGCAGACCACGCCCCTCAAGACCCCACGATGAAGAGCTGCCTCCCGGGAGTCGGCATCAACCATCCCTCACGGCCGAGTTCCAGGGACGGCTTTGAGGTAGGCCGACTCTCGGGTGACGGCTTTAAGATAAGCCGACTCTTAGCTGACGACTTCCAGAGAAGCCGGCTGTGGGAGTCAGCCCGCGACTCCAACCTCCTCCTTCCTACGCCATGATGGGCGGGGCGGAGTACGGTCGCAGCATGGCCGTCTCGACCCCGCTTACAAGGGGCTGGCATGGCTACAGTGCGCTGTATCGCTGGAGATCTCCATCATGGCACGACACTGTTACCATGCCTGCCCTGACCTCTGCCCTCGTGGGCGGCGCACTGTGCCCACGACGGCCTACCAGTATGGCCCAGAGACAGCGGGACCCGCCCGTCAGCCGGAGTACCGAAGACGGTGAGAGCACCACAAAGATGGCCCCGTGGGAGTCGGCCCCCAGGAGTCAGCCGGCCCCACCCACGGGCCCCGCACGCCATTAACAAGACAAGACGGGGAATGGCGGCAGTGATCGCCCTCCAGACGGTGGCACTGTTGCCATGACCCCATGATCAAGGCAGCGTCATCAGAAGCACCGCTACAGTACCAGGCCTGTCAGCGAGGCCCGCCAGTCGGCGGGCCCTAGCAGTCGGCGGAGACGACGGCGGCCTGAGAGACAGACGGCTGGGACCCGCGCCCAGCCGGATTACCATTGTATCCCTGGGGGGGCTGGCCTATATAAGCCCCCCCTGGGCACCCATGCAACGGGGATAGCCTCTTTAGCATTAGACCGATCATATAGGAAGGAGGGAGCTAGCCTCGCCCTCTCCTACCTCCAGAAACAGCTCTAGGAGCACCATTGTATTCACTTTGCCATAGTGATCATGCGGAGACCCCACAGAGCAACAGTAGGGGTGTTATCTCCTCGGAGAGCCTTGAAGCTGGGTAAGATTCGCCGGCGTGCATGTCTTCGCCTCATCCCGCTTCCGGGCACCGGCGACGGTCTACTTGGTCCCACCATGATAAGCCATCCGTCGGCATATGTCGTACCCAACCCCCGACAGTATTACACCACAATGGTGGCCTGAACCAGTATAAACTCCGTGTCCCTTGTGTTGTTCATCTTGCTAGTCTAGTTTCTCAGTGAGGCATTGGGACGGGGGTTGGTAGAAGAGAGATCTTCGCACGCTCCCCAGAGTTTGAACCTTAAGGGTCTGCCGGAACCCAACATCCGACAAAGGTTCTCCCCCTAATTATGAGTTGCCTGCTGTTCCTGAGGGTTATGTTATGGATGAAGAAACTGCTAGAGATTTTCTTGCTTGCAATGATAGATCAGGTCTTAAGAAATTATTAGCTAAGCTGAAACAAAAGACTCTGAATGCTAGAATGAAACATGACCCTACTTTTTCTACTTCACCTATCTTTGTTACTGATAAGGATTACAAATTCTCTGTTGATCCTGAGATTATTACTTCAGTTGAATCCAATCATTTCTATGGCACTGAATCTGAAACTGTTGTGGCACATCTTACCAAGTTAAATGATATAGCCACCCTGTTTACTAATGATGAGAAGTCTCGCTATTATTACCTCCTTAAGATATTTCCATTCTCATTAAAGAGTGATGCTAAAACTTGGTTTAATTCTCTTGATCCTGGTTGTGTGCGTAGTCCCCAGGATATGATTTATTACTTCTCTACTAAATATTTCCCTGCTCATAAAAAACAAGCTGCCTAGTAGGAAATATATAATTTTGTGCAAATCGAAGAAGAGAGTCTCCCACAAGCTTGGGGGAGGATTCTCCGATTACTTAATGCTTTGCCTGATCATCCTCTTAAGAAAAATGAAATACTTGATATCTTTTATAATGGACTAACCGATGCTTCCAAGGACCACTTGGATAGTTGTGCTAGTTGTGTTTTCAGGGAAAGAACAGCCGATCAAGCAGAATTGTTATTGAACAATATGTTGACAAATGAAAATAATTGGACTCTTCCTGAGCCAATTCCTGAGGCAATTCCTGAACCAATTGAGCCAACTCTTGAGCCTATTGCTAAACCTACACCGAAGAAGAGAGGTGTTCTATTTCTCAGTCCTGAGGATATGCAAGAAGCAAAGAAATCTATGAAAGAAAAAGGTATTAAAGCTGAAGACGTTAAGAATTTACCTCCTGTTGAAGAGATACATGGTCTTAATATACCACCTGAAGAAACACATTGTCTTGATAACCCGTCATAGGTAGTGAAGGTAAATTCTCTCTATCGACATGATAAAGTTGAAACGCCGTCTACTAAATTTCGTAACCAGTACTTAGATGAATTTGATGACTCTATGGATAAACAAGCAAATTTCAATGATTATGTTAGTAGACAGCTGAAAAATAATGCTTATATGATTGGACGCTTGAGTGATTATATGTCTAGAGTTAAGGGTGAACTTAAACTCACTAGTAAACATGTCTCTATGGTCACCACTCAAGCTGAACAAGTACTTAAGGCTCAGAATGAATTGCTAGATGAACTAAATAATAAACATGATTTTGCTGTTAGAGTGGCTACTAGAACTGGTAAAATGACTCAGGAACCTTTGTATCCTGAAGCCCACCCCAAGAGGATTGAACAATATTCTCAAAATAATAATCTAGATGCTCCTAGTTCTTCTAAGAAGAAGAAAAAGAAAGGTGATAGGACTTTGCATGCTTCTAGTGAACCTAATGTAGAAACACCTGAGAATCCTAATGATACTTCTATCTTTGATGCTGAAACACAATCCGGAAATGAACATGAACCTAATGATAATGCTAATAGTGATGTTCATGTAGATGCTCAACCTAGTAATAACAATGATATAGAAATTGAACCTACTGTTGATCTTGATAACCCACAATCAAGAAACCAACATTATGATAAGAGAGATTTTGTTGCTAGGAAGCATGGTAGGGAAAGAGAACCATGGGTTCAGAAACCCATGCCCTTTCCTCCTAAACCATCCAAGACAAAGGATGATGAGGACTTTAAGCGCTTTGCTGAAATGATTAGACCTATTTTCTTACGCATGTGCTTAACTAATATGCTTAAAACAAACCCTTATGCTAAATACATGAAAGATATCATCACTAATAAAAGGAAATTACCTGAAGCTGAAATCTCCACCATGCTTTCTAACTATACCTTTAAGGGTGGAATACCTAAGAAACTTGGTGATCCCGGAGTACCCACTATACCATGCTCCATCAAAAGAAACTATGTTAAAACTGCCTTATGTGATTTAGGAGCCGGTGTTAGTGTTATGCCTCTTTCCCTGTACCATAGACTTGAATTAAGTAAGTTGACACCTACTGAGATATCCTTGCAAATGGCTGACAAATCAACCGCTATACCTGTTGGCATTTGTGCGGACGTGCTTGTTGTTGTTGCGAAGGTTACTATCTTAACAGATTTTGTCATTCTTGATATTCCTAAGGATGACAATATGTCGATTATCCCTGGTAGACCCTTTTTAAACACTGCAGGTGCTGTTATTGATTGCAAGAAAGGCAATGTCACCTTTCATGTCAATGGAAATGAGCACATGGTACATTTTCCGAGGAAACAACCTGAAGTTCATAGCATAAATTTGATTGGTAAAATTCCATCAATTATTATTGGAGGTTTTAAATTTCCTCTTCCTACTGCAAAGAAAAAGTATGATATTCTTATTTTTGGGCATGTTCATATCCCCGTTGAGGTAACTTAGTGTCACTTCAAAATTTCTCCGGTTTTATGTGATTCGGAATGACTTTGTTAACAAGACTTGATCAGCCTTGTTACTGGATTCATTTCGATGATCATGAGATGGATGAAACTAGAAGGCACAACCTTCTGTACTGTAACACACCAGTCGTAACATGTCCCAATTTGGAAATATATCAACTTGACCTTCATCCAATTCTTGTGGGTTTTTATCATGTTTGGCCTCATCTTGTTTGGTTATGTGGTTTACTCTTTTCATTGTCATGCTCACCTTACCATATTGCATTTTGTGCCTCTTGTCATTTTGCATTCCATCCTCATCATGTGCTTGTTGTGATCTCATACATATTATGTTGTTGCATGTTCAATGCATAAATCTTGCATCACCACCTCCTCGTTCCCTCTACTTCCTTCTTTTGCCAAGTGCCATTTTCCTTTGTCTTTTAATGTTCATCTTCTCCCTGTAAATCTTGCACCATGCCTACATCCCCTCTGCCCATTTTCAACTCATTTGAATATGTTTTGGTTAGGTTAAAAATTGACTCAAGCTTGAATTTAATTCAAACTTGATTTAATTTTCTTCCTTTAAAAATCGCCAAAGCAATTTATTCAAATAGTGGATAACTCCAGGAGCTTGAGAATATTTTCTTTATACTCAAACTCCTCTCCTTGTACCCTGTGCTTTTCTGTTTCTATTTCTGTTTGAACAAATAGAGATAGAAGAGCATCAGCCTGCAGCCAGCCCAGCCGAGGCCTTTTCTGCCCGCCAGCCCAGCCAGCGCAGCCAGCCAGCCTGCTTGCACGCTCACCTGCTCCCGCTCGCGTCGATGCCGTTTCTCACCCAGCCGCCCTGCTACCCAGTAGCCCGTACGCCCACGTGTCCCTCGCGACCCCACTAGCCAGCCTCTGGCTACAGCGCACCCGCCCCTCACCTTTTCGTCAAGCTCGTGCCAGGCTCGCACATGGCCACGGCCGCGTCGACGCCGTGCTCCACCCGTCGCTCTGGCCCCCCATTTTAACCCCTCTCCTTGTCCACACACACCCTAGGGTTTCCCTCTTCCTCTCATCGCCGCCGCCAGGTGCGAAGAACCACCAGATCCACCGCAACCGCTCTGTCCAGAGCGCACTTGAGAGTGCGACTTCGTCGCCGGCGTGCTCTCCAGCCACCCCACCCCGTAGATCGTGTTCTTATTCTTCCTCGTCGTCGTCTTCTTTCACGACGTCGACTACGGTGCCCCGGACAACAAGTTCCTCGACGTCCTCTGCTTCCATCTTCCTCTCGGTCAGGACCGCGCCAAGGTTCAGAGCTCCACTTCGTCGCCGCCGGCTCGTCTCCATCGACCACATCGTGTCCTTGGGTGAGCTTGGTAATGCACCTCCCTCTCTCATCCATCCCATGGCATGTAGGCACCCGTAGGACTCAGCCGATCCATGTCTTCCCCGCGCTCGCAGTGCTCCGGCGATCTCTGAATTTAATTGTGCGAAGTGCTATTCTACCATAGCGTGCTCGCGTGTCCCCGCTCTGGATCCCCTCTGTCGTGCTCCTGCAGCTCGCTCGCGCCACTCGTTCACGTCTCGCGCGCACCCTTCAAGCCTCCCGCAGCTCTGACGAGCTCCTCTGCCGATCGCTTCGCCCGGCACCATCTCTATTCTGCTCGTGCCCGAGCACACGCGCACGCGCGACACCACGAGCAGCAGCCACGCGCTCCTGTGCCTTCACATGTTCCCACATGCCCGTCGGAGTCCCTATGCCCCGCTGGTTGCCGCCGTTGCCCTCGCCGGCGCCGTCGTCTTCTCTGTTTGTAACAGAGGAGCTCGATCTGGTGTCTCTCTAAAAGGGGCCGAACCCTTTTTCTTTATCAGTAGTACCTAGCTAGCCCAGTGGTTGACTATGCAGAACCACACCGGGGAGACCTAGGTTCGATCCCCCGCGGGTGCATAAATCCTTTCCCCCTCTTTCTCTGTTTTCTTTGCAACCGTGTGTGTGTATGACAGGGTGGCCCCACCTGTCATCCTCCCATAGCCCCTTGTTTTCCTTTTCTTTTATTCCTAGCAAATATTCTATTTCTGGCAGATGGAATCTATCCATTTCGGGCAAGTCCATTTCTGGACGTTTCCAAATAAGGAAAATGCCAAATCTGTCATATTCCATATAGGGCAGGTTTTAACTTAGTGCACTTGTGAATATGTTTTACAGCAACCCCAACATATTATATATGTTTTTGGGGTAGAAAAATCCCACCAATCCAGTGGTGGCATTAGTTTCTGCATTTGAGCAAGTTCATGAACTTGTCATTTTACTTCATGATGCTGTTTTGTCTTCTTCATGTGATTTATTTCAAACATGCTACGTGGCTGTTTTGCACATGGATAGCTTCATTTTCATGCCTACTTCATGCTAGTACTTGTTCCATTCCATGACATGCATGGTAGTGAGTTAATCAAGCTTGTAAAGATGCCATGTTGAATCTGTTTCTGCTATGTCTAGTATTTTCACAAAGTCTGTAGAAACTGTTATCTTTTGCAATATTGCCATGCTGTTTTAGTCATGCTCTAGTTGTTTATAGATCGAGCTCAGTGTTCATGTTTCGTAGAGCATCTCCTGTACATCACTGCTATGCATTTTGTTCATATGTTTGGGTGCTATAGCTTATTTATACTTTGCATCCAAGTGGCCATGTTGCTGTTTTAAGCAGTTTGCATCATATCTTGTCTTGCTTGTCATTTACAAACGGTGCATTCGAATACGGTGATCTTTATATCGATTTCAAATGAAATCATCTCATCTTTCCAGCGGCATACTTGGTTTGCCAAGTTGATGCCTTGTTCATCTCTTCCCTCCTGGAGCACGCATATGCATTGTATATCACATCTCGCATATCATGCCATGTTTTGCATCATGTTGTTTGTGCATCGCCCGTGATTGATTATTGGTCCTTTGCCGAGAGATGAGTACGTGCACGAGGAACCTGTTGAGAACGCTTACGAGGGTCAAGCCTTCGACAACTCTGAGAACTTTGCAGGCAAGATGACCATACCTTCGATATCACTTCTATCTTTGCTTGCTAGTACTCGCTCTTTCGCTATGTTAGCTCTACCTGCCACTGTTTATCATGGCTCCCTATTGCCATGTCAAACCTCTAACCTTCCTGTCCTAGCAAACCATTGTTTGGCTATGCCACCGCTTTTGCTCAGCCCCTCTTATAGCGTTGCTAGTTGCAGGTGAAGATGAAGTTTGTTCCTGGTCGGAACATGGATATTTTGGGATATCACAATATCTCTTGTTTAATTAATGCACCTTATATACTTGGTAAAGGGTGGAAGGCTCGGCCTTATGCCTGGTGTCTTGTTCCACTCTTGCCGCCCTAGTTTCCATCATACGGATGTTATGTTCCTTGATTTTGCGTTCCTTACGCGGTTGGGTGATTTATGGGACCCCCTTAACAGTTCACTTTGAATAAAACTCCTCCAGCAAGGCCCAAACTTGGTTTTACCATTTGCCACCTAAGCCTTTTTCCCTTGGGTTTTCGCGAGCCCGAGGGTCATCTTTATTTTAGAACCCCCCGGGCCAGTGCTCCTTCGAGTGTTGGTCCGAACTGAGCCGCCTGTGGGGCCACCTCGGGGAAACTGGAAGTATGGTTTTACTCGTAGCCTGTCTCATCCGGTGTGCCCTGAGAATGAGATATGTGCAGCTCCTATTGGGATTGGTCGGCACAGTCGGGTGGCTTTGTTGGTCTTGTTTTACCATTGTCAAAATGTTTTACGAACCGGGATTCCGAGGCTGATCGGGTCTTCCCGGGAGAAGGTATATCCTTCGTTGACCGTGAGAGCTTGTGATGGGCTAAGTTGGGACACCCCTGCAGGGTATATTATCTTTCGAAAGCCGTGCCCACGGTTATGAGGCAGATGGGAATTTGTTAATGTCTGGTTGTAGATAAATTGACACTTGACTTCATTAAAATGCATCAACCGTGTGTGTAGCCGTGATGGTCTCTTCCCGGTGGAGTCTGGGAAGTGAACACGGTTTGAGTTATGCTTGACGTAAGTAGTTTCAGGATCACTTCTTGATCGCTTCTAGCTTCTCGACCGATGCGTTGCTTCTCTTCTCTTTCTCACTTGCGTATGTTAGCCACCATATATGCTTAGTGCTTGCCGCAACTCCATCATATTACCCCTTTTCCTACCTATGAGCTTAAATAGTCTTGATCTCGCGGGTGTGAGATTGCTGAGTCCTCGTGACTCACAGATTCTACCAAAACAGATGCAGGTGCCGAGGATACCAGTGCACATGGCGCAACTGAGCTGAAGTGGGAATTTGATGAGGCCCTTGGCCGTTACTATGTATCGTTTCCAGATGATCAGTAGAGGAGCCCAGTCGGGACGATCGGGGATCTAGCATTTGGGGTTGTCTTCTTTTCATTTGAATTGACCGTAGCCGGTCTATGAGTGTATTTTGAATAATGTATGATCTTAATTATGTATTGTGTGAAGTGGAGATTGTAAGCCAACTCTCTTTATCCCATTCTTGTTCATTACATGGGATTGTGTGAAGATGACCCTTCTTGCGACAAAACCACTATGCGGTTATGCCTCTAAGTCGTGCTTCGACACGTGGGAGATATAGCCGCATCGTGGGTGTTACAAGTTGGTAATCAGAGCCATCCCCGACTTAGGAGCCCCCTGCTTGATTGTTTGCTGGCGATGTTGAGTCTAGAACAAAATGTTTTTGAGTCTTAGGATTATATATATCGAAGAGTACGATTCTTTTTACTCCTCAGTCCCTTCGTCGCTCTCGTGAGGTCTCCTGACGTAGATGTTTTGACTTTCCTCTTCTCAAATTTCACTAAATTTTTTTTAGGATCTCGCGGGTATCTTGGAATCGTTCTGATGGTTTTGTGACAAGAACATTGTTCTTGGTGCCTCCTGACATTTAGGGGTTGTGGCAGTGTCCCGGGGAGTTGAGCTCCGAGGTGTTGTCATCACAATTTTATCGTTGCAGTTCTGGAATACCTGAGTTTTGCCGACATCAAAAATCTCTTTTATGCAGTTGTTGGTGAGATAACCTCGACGTCACCCAGTACTGGGGAGTTCGGGAGTATTGCCATAACTCGTATAACGGATGCTTTTCGATGGTTGAGGTACACGATTTCCGAAGGTTTCTTGGTTATGTGTTGACGGATGGATACAGCTGGATGTAGGAATTGTTAGTTTGGGTGAGATATATTGCTTCCCCTGTATCCCCAACATCTGATTGCATAACCGGAAAGTTTTGGGAGTTTATATGTGGGATTCAAGTTGCTCTAGCATTTCTTCCCGCATATATTTGGTTTGTGATTGGGTAATCCTTACCACTTATTTGTTCTAGTTGTACCTTGTTTATTTCATTCATCAATCTCTATTCAAGTGGCTTCTCACCTTAATGGACGTGTGATGTTTACTTTGGAATTCATTCGTTCATCCTTGTTCGAATGTTTGGTGTGAAGACTATATGTTGCAATTTCTATCCGTTGATTCAACCTGTCCATCTGTCTATCAAGATGCTAACGGATGTCACCCTCTTCAGGATGGCTCCGCCAACGCGTCAGAATCCGGAACGCAATGATGGGAATCAGGCGAACCCTCCACCTCCACCTCCGCCTCCGGAGGCATGGCAAGCTTTGATGGGAGCCTCAAACGCCCATGCCCAGATGATGATCCAGCTAACGCAAGAGCGCAACCAAAGCCAAGGCAACCAAGGGAATCAAGGTCAAGGGCAGTTCAATCATCAGCCTCTATTTCCTACCCTCAACTAGTTCCTGGCAAATCAGCCGAAGTCTTTCAGCTACTGTATCGAGGCCACAGACACCGATGATTGGCTCATGGATATCAACAAGCATTTTGAATGCAGCAATGTCAGGCCTGAGGACTATGTCAAGTTTGCTTCTTTTCAGCTCAAGGATCAGACAGCTGATTGGTTCCAGCAATACAAGGATTCCAGAGGTGGTCGAGTGATTACTTGGACTGATTTCTGTCGGGACTTTAAAGCTCACCACATTCCTCCCAGTGTTGTTGAGAGCAAGCGTGAGGAGTTCCGCCATCTCAAGCAAGGCAACATGTCAGTGTATGAATACAACAAGCAGTTTCAGAAACTTGCTCGCTTCGCTAAGCAAGATGTTCCTGATGAGAAGAGTATGATCTATCAATTCAGAGGTGGCCTTAGAGAGGATCTGCAGTTAGCTCCCGTTCTTGTTGAGCCTACTCAGTTTGATCAATTCTACAATATGGCACTCAAGCAAGAAGGTGCTCAGCTCAAGTGTGAGGCTTCTAAGAAGAGAATCAGGGATGCAGTGCAATCTTCTTCTTCCTCACAAGTGGCAGCTAAGCAGCAGAAGTTCTACCTTCCTCCTCCTCTGTTTCGTCAGCCTTACCAGCAGAAGAACTCAGGTGGTCTTGGATCTTCCCACCCACCCAACCCAAGCTATCAGAACAAGTCTCAGCCTCAAGCTTCAAAGTCGAATGCTCCTTATCATCGTCCGCTCTCAGAAGTGACTTGCAACAAGTGCCAGTAGAAAGGTCATTACGCGAACAAATGCTTCAATCAAAGGCGCCTTCCTCCTCCTCCTCCTGTGAGATCTTCAAGCAATGCAGTGGTCAAGCATAATCCAAAGTCTGCAAAGGTGAACATGATGAATGCAGCTCAGGCAGAGGATTCTTCAGATGCGATCATGGGTAATCTTCCTGTTAATGATATTCCTGCAAAAGTCTTATTTGATACTGGTGCATCGCATTCTTTCATGTCATATCCTTTTGCATTGAAGCACAATTTTGACACAGAGGAATTACCTAGAGCTATGCAAGTTATTTCTCCAGCTAAGCGTTTGAGATCTACCTTATTGGTTCCAAATGTCGGTATCAAGATGGGCGACTATAAATTTCTGTCTTCTCCAATTGTTCTTGGCAACTCTGATATTGATCTAATTCTCGGGATGGACTGGCTTTCTAAGCACAAGGCTCGGCTTGATTGTGCTGCCAGGCAAATTCAATTGACACACCCTTCTGAGGATGTTATCATCTATGCCGCTCGTGATGAAACCATTCGGTTGTTTTCTCTCAATGAGAAGGGCGAGCTGGATGCTATTTCTCAAATTCCTGTCGTTTGTGAGTACCAAGATGTCTTTCCAGAAGAGCTTCCGGGTATGCCTCCTCATCGGCCAGTCGAGTTCGTTATTGATCTTGAGCCTGGAACGGAACCCGTTTGCAAGCGTCCTTACAAGCTTGGACCCAAGGAGCTGAAGGAATTGAAGAAGCAGCTCGATGAACAAGAGCGTCTGGGTTTGATCAGACCGAGTTCATCCCCATGGGGTTGTGGAGTTCTTTTTGTCGAGAAGAAGGATGGCACGGGCCCACTTTGCATCAATTACCGTCCATTGAACAAGAAGACAATCAAGAACAAGTACCCACTTCCCAACATCAATGAGCTTTTCGAGAAACTCAAAGGTGCTAAAGTTTTCTCCAGGCTTGACCTTCGTATGGGTTATCATCAGATTCGCATTCGTGAACAAGATATTCCCAAGACAACATTCAGAACAAGCTATGGTTCTTATGAATATACTGTCATGTCTTTCGGCCTTGTCAATGCTCCTCCAATGTTCTCTCGCATGATGAACTTTATCTTCAACCCCTACACCAATGAATTCGTTCTGGTGTATCTCGATGATATCTTGGTCTTCTCCAAGAATAACTCGGATCATGCCAAACATTTGCGATTGGTGCTCGACAAGCTCAGAGAGCATCAATTCTATGCGAAGTTTTCCAAATGTGAGTTCTGGCTTGATGAAGTTCTTTACCTTGGTCATATCATCTCTGCCAAGGGCATTGCTGTTAATCCCGCGAAGGTTTCTGCAGTTCTGAATTGGGAACCTCCTCAGAATGTCAAGCAGCTCCGCAGTTTTCTTGGTCTTGCAAGCTATTGCTGAAGATTCGTTGAGAACTTCTCTAAGATTGCAAAGCCTCTTTCCAACCTCCTCCAGAAGCATGTCAAGTATGTCTAGACGCCTGAGTGTGACGTCGCTTTCAACACCCTCAAAGAGAAGCTAGTCACAGCTCCTGTTTTGACTCCTCCTGATGAATCCAAGCCATTCGAAGTTTTCTGTGATGCTTCCCTTCAAGGTCTCGGTGCTGTTTTGATGCAAGCGAAAAAAGTTGTGGCCTATACCTCTCGTTAGTTGAAGCCCAACGAAAAGAACTACCCCACTCACGATCTTGAGTTGGCGGCAGTTGTCCATGCATTGATAACATGGAGACATCTCTTATTGGGAAGGCAAGTGGACATTTTCACCGATCACAAGAGCCTCAAGTATATCTTCACTCAACCCAACCTTAACCTCAGGCAAACTCGATGGGTCGAGATGATTCAAGAGTACAATCTGAGTATTGAATATACTCCTGGCAAGGCGAATGTGATTGCAGATGCTCTGAGCAGAAAGGCTTATTGCAACAGTCTAATTCTCAAGCCATTTCAACCGGATCTTTGTGAAGCTTTCCGCAAGATGAATCTTCAAGTTGTTCCTCAAGGCTTTCTTGCCAACCTCATTGTCTCTCCTACTTTGGAAGATCAAATTCGTGAGGCACAACTCCTGGATGCCATGGTGAAGAAGGTGAAACGTGGTATTGACAAGGGCATTCCCAAATACAAGTTCTATCGCTTGGATGACAAAGATACTCTTTTCTTCGAGGATCGAATTGTGGTTCCTAAAGGCGATCTCAGAAAAGTCATCATGAATGAGGCACACAATTCCCTCCTATCCATTCATCCTAGAAGTACAAAGATGTACCATGACCTCAAGCAGTCGTATTGGTGGACTCGAATGAAGCGAGAAATTGCTCAATTCGTGAATGAATGTGATGTCTGCAGAAGGGTGAAAGCAGAACACCAACGACCAGCTGGTCTCCTCCAACCTCTTGCTATTCCAGAATGGAAGTTTGACCATATCGAGATGGACTTCGTGACTGGTTTTCCTAAGTCCAAGCGTGGAAATGATGCTATCTTCGTTGTCATTGACAAGCTTACTAAAGTGGCTCATTTTCTTCCTATCAAAGAATCTATCACAGCAGCTCAGCTGGCAGAGCTATACACCTCCAGAATTGTCTCCTTGCACGACATTCCACAATTGATATCTTCAGATCGTGGAAGCATCTTCACTTCTAAGTTCTGGGAATCCTTTCAGAAGGCCATGGGCAGCAACATTCGTTTCAGCACAGCTTTCCATCATCAAACAAGTGGCCAAGTTGAGCGAGTCAATCAAATCCTTGAAGATATGCTCAGGGCTTGTGTCATCTCTTTCGGTATGAAGTGGGAAGATTGTCTTCCATATGCCGAGTTCTCCTACAACAACAGCTTCCAAGCGAGTTCGGGCAAGGCCCCATTCGAAATTCTCTATGGTAGAAAGTGCCGTACTCCTCTCAATTGGTCCGAGACAGGTGAACGCCAACTTCTTTGCAACGACTTGATCACAGAAGCAGAAGAAATGTGCAAAGTCATTCGTGAGAATCTCAAAGCCGCGCAATCGCGCCAAAAGAGCTATTATGATAGCAGGCACCGTGACTTGGCTTTTCAAATCGGAGACCATGTCTATCTCTGCGTCTCTCCAATGAAAGGCACTCGTCGCTTCGGTATCAAAGGGAAGCTTGCCCCTAGATACGTGGGTCCTTTCAGGATCATTGGCAAAAGAGGCGACCTCGCCTATCAACTTGAGCTTCCATCCAACTTTGCGAACATGCACAGTGTGTTTCACGTGTCACAGCTTCGCAAGTGCTTCAAGACTCCTGAGCGCACTATCAACTTCAAAGAAATCGACCTCCAAGAAGATCTCTCTTATCATGAGCACCCCGTTGCTATTCTTGAAGAAATCGAGCGCAAGACTCGCAACAAGTCAATCAAATTCCTGAAAGTGAAGTGGTCACACCATTCCGACCGAGAAGCCACCTGGGAGCGCGAGGATCACCTCCGTTCCGAATATCCAGAGTTCTTTCAGTCCTAGATCTCGGGACGAGATCCTCTTGCAGTGGAGGAGAGTTGTAACACCCCAGTTGTAACATGTCCCAATTTGGCAATATATCAACTTGACCTTCATCCAATTCTTGTGGGTTTTTATCATGTTTGGCCTCATCTTGTTTGGTTATGTGGTTTACTCTTTTCATTTTCATGCTCACCTTACCATATAGCATTTTGTGCCTCTTGTCATTTTGCATTCCATCCTCATCATGTGCTTGTTGTGATCTCATACATATTATGTTGTTGCATATTCAATGCATAAATCTTGCATCACCACCTCCTCCTTCCCTCTACTTCCTTCTTTTGCCAAGTGCCATTTTCCTTTCTCTTTTAATGTTCATCTTCTCCCTGTAAATCTTGCACCATGCCTACATCCCCTCTTCCAATTTTCAACTCATTTGAATATGTTTTGGTTAGGTTAAAAATTGACTCAAGCTTGAATTTAATTCAAACTTGATTTAATTTTCTTCCTTTAAAAATCCCCAAAGCAATTTATTCATATAGTGGATAACTCCAGGAGCTTGAGAATATTTTCTTTATACTCAAACTCCTCTCCTTTTACACTGTGCTTTTCTATTTCTATTTCTGTTTGAACAAATAGAGATAGAAGAGCATCAGCGTGCAGCCAGCCCAGCCAAGGCCTTTTCTGCCCGCCAGCCCAGCCAGCGCAGCCGGCCAGCCCGCTTGCGCGCTCACCTGCTCCCGCTCGCGTCGACTCCGTTTCTCACCCAGCCGCCCCTCTACCCAGTAGCCCGTACGCCCACGTGTCCCTCGCGACCCCACTAGCCAGCCTCTGGCTACAGCGCACCCGCCCCTCACCTTTTCGTCAAGCTGCTCGCACATGGCCACGGCCGCGTCGACGCCGTGCTCCACCCGTCGCTATGGCCCCCCTTTTAACCCCTCTCCTTGTCCACACACACCCTAGGGTTTCCCTCTTCCTCTCATCGCCGCCGCCAGGTGCGAAGAACCACCAGATCCACCGCAACCGCTCCGTCCAGAGCGCACCGGAGAGCGCGACCTCGTCGCCGGCGTGCTCTCCGGCCACCCCCACCCCGTAGATCGTGTTCTTATTCTTCCTCATCGTCGTCTTCTTCCACGACGTCGACTATGGTGCCCCGGACGACAAGTTCCTCGACGTCCTCTACTTCCATCTTCCTCTCGGTCAGGACCGCGCCAAGGTTCAGAGCTCCACTTCATCGCCGCCGGCTCGTCTCCGTCGACCACATCGTGTCCTTGGGTGAGCTTGGTAATGCACCTCCCTATCTCATCCATCCCATGGCATGTAGGCACCCGTAGGACTCAGATGATCCATGTCTTCCCCGCGCTCGCAGTGCTCCAGCGATCTCTGAATTTAATTGTGCGAAGTGCTGTTCTACCGTAGCGTGCTCGCGTGTCCTCGCTCTCGATCCCCTCTGTCGCGCTCCCGCAGCTCGCTCGCGCCACTCGTTCACGTCTCACGCGCACCCTTCAAGCCTCCCGCAGCTCCGACGAGCTCCTCTGCCGCTCGCTTCGCCCGGCACCATCTCTGTTCCGCTCGTGCCCGAGCACACGCACACGCGCGACACCACGAGCAGCAGCCACGCGCTCCCGCGCCTTCACATGTTCCCGCAAGCTCGCCGGAGTCCCTACGCCCCGCTGGTTGCCGCCGTTGCCCTCGCCGGCGCCATCGTCTTCTCTGTTTGTAACAGAGGAGCTCGATCTGGTGTCTCTCTAAAAGGGGCCGAACCCTTTTTCTTTATCAGTAGTACCTAGCTAGCCCAGTGGTTGACTATGCAGAACCACATCGGGGAGACCCGGGTTCGATCCCCCACGGGTGCATAAATCCTTTCCCCCTCTTTTTCTGTTTTCTTTGCAACCGTGTGTGTGTATGACAAGGTGGCCCCACCTGTCATCCTCCCATAGCCCCTTGTTTTCCTTTTCTTTTATTCCCAGTAAATATTCTATTTCTGGTAGATGGAATCTATCCATTTCTGGACGTTTCCAAATAAGGAAAATGCCAAATCTGTCATATTCCATTTAGGGCAGGTTTTAACTTAGTGCACTTGTGATATATGTTTTTGGGGTAGAAAAATCCCACCAATCCAGTGGTGGCATTAGTTTCTGCATTTGAGCAAGTTCATGAACTTGTCATTTTACTTCATGATGCTGTTTTGTCTTTTTCATGTGATTTATTTCAAACATGCTACGTGGCTGTTTTGCACATGGATAGCTTCATTTTCATGCCTACTTCATGCTAGTACTTGTTCCATGACATGACATGCCTGGTAGTGAGTTAATGAAGCTTGTAAAGATGCCATGTTGAATCTGTTTCTGCTATGTCTAGTATTTTCACTAAGTCTGTAGAAACTGTTATCTTTTGCAATATTGCCATGCTGTTTTAGTCATGCTCTAGTGGTTTATAGATCGAGCTCAGTGTTCATGTTTCGTAGAGCATCTCCTGTACATCACTGCTATGCATTTTGTTCATATGTTTGGGTGCTATAGCTTATTTATACTTTGCATCCAAGTGGCCATGTTGTTGTTTTAAGCAGTTTGCATCATATCTTGTCTTGCTTGTCATTTGCAAACTGTGCATTCGAATCCGATGATCTTTATATCGATTTCAACCGAAATCATCTCATCTTTCCAGCGGCATACTTGGTTTGCCAAGTTGATGCCTTGTTCATCTCTTCCCTCCCAGAGCACGCATATGCATTGTATATCACATCTCGCATATCATGCCATGTTTTGTATCATGTTGTTTGTGCATCGCCCGTGATTGATTGTTGGTCCTTTGCTTGTGTTCTTGCTTTGGGTAGAGCCAGGAGACGAGTACGTGCAGGAGGAACATGTTGAGAATGCTTACGAGGGTCAAGCCTTCGACAACTCTGAGAACTTTGCAGGCAAGATGACCATACCTTCGATATCACTTCTATCTTTGCTTGCTAGTACTCGCTCTTTCGCTATGTTAGCTCTACCTGCCACTGTTTATCATGCCTCCCTATTGCCATGTCAAACCTCTAACCTTCCTGTCCTAGCAAACCATTGTTTGGCTATGTCACCGCTTTTTCTCAGCCCCTCTTATAGCGTTGCTAGTTGCAGGTGAAGATGAAGTTTGTTCCTGGTCGGAACATGGATATTTTGGGATATCACAATATCTCTTGTTTAATTAATGCAACTTATATACTTGGTAAAGGGTGGAAGGCTCGGCCTTATGCCTGGTGTCTTGTTCCACTCTTGCCGCCCTAGTCTTCGTCATACCGGTGTTATGTTCCATGATTTTGCGTTCCTTACGCGGTTGGGTGATTTATGGGATCCCCTTAACAGTTCGCTTTGAATAAAACTCCTCCAGCAAGGCCCAAACTTGGTTTTACCATTTGCCACGTAAGCCTTTTTCCCTTGGGTTTTCGCGAGCCCGAGGGTCATCTTTATTTTAGACCCCCCAGGCCAGTGCTCCTTCGAGTGTTGGTCCGAACTGAGCCGCCTGCGGGGCCACCTCGGGGAAACTCGAAGTCTGGTTTTACTCGTAGCCTGTCTCATCCGGTGTGCCCTGAGAACGAGATATGTGCAGCTCCTATCGGGATTTGTCGGCACAGTCGGGTGGCTTTGCTGGTCTTGTTTTACCATTGTCGAAATGTTTTGCGAACCGGGATTCCGAGGCTGATCGGGTCTTCCCGGGAGAAGGTATATCCTTCGTTGACCATGAGAGCTTGTGATGGGCTAAGTTGGGACACCCCTGCAGGGTATATTATCTTTCGAAAGCCGTGCCCGCGGTTATGAGGCAGATGGGAATTTGTTAATGTCCGGTTGTAGATAACTTGACACTCGACTTCATTAAAATGCATCAACCGTGTGTGTAGCCGTGATGGTCTCTTCTCGGCGGAGTCCAGGAAGTGAAAACGGTTTGAGTTATGCTTGACGTAAGTAGTTTCAGGATCACTTCTTGATCGCTTCTATCTTCTGGACCGATGCATTGCTTCTCTTCTTGCTCTCACTTGCGTATGTTAGCCACCATATATGCTTAGTGCTTGCCACAGCTCCATCATATTACCCCTTTTCCTACCTATGAGCTTAAATAGTCTTGATCTCGCGGGTGTGAGATTGCTGAGTCCTCGTGACTCATAGATTCTACCAAAACAGATGCAGGTGCCGTGGATACCAGCGCACATGGCGCAACTGAGCTGAAGTGGGAATTTGATGAGGCCCTTGGCCGTTACTATGTATCGTTTCCAGATGATCAGTAGAGGAGCCCAGTCGGGATGATTGGGGATCTAGCATTTGGGGTTGTCTTCTTTTCATTTGAATTGACCATTGCCGGTCTATGAGTGTATTTTGTATGATGTATGATCTTAATTATGTATTGTGTGAAGTGGCGATTGTAAGCCAACTCTCTTTATCCCATTCTTGTTCATTACATGGGATTGTGTGAAGATGACCCTTCTTGCGACAAAACCACTATGCGGTTATGCCTCTAAGTCGTGCTTCGACAGGTGGGAGATATAGCCGCATCGTGGGTGTTACATGTACCTTCTCTTTACTTTCTGTTACTTAGAATAAATAAAGTAAAAATAAAATATTTTTGTCTGTTTTCTGAATTATCCATGCAATAAAAAATATCCCGAAAATAAAAGTGCTCCAAATGCCCTGCAAATTTAGTATAACTTTTTATGGAATATTTGAGGATTTTAGGCACTGAGAACACTGCAGGGGGGGGGGTCAAGCACCTGGCCACGAGGGTGGAGGGTGCACGCTCTCCCCCTGGGCACCCCCCTATCTCGTGGGCCAACGGTGGACCCCCTCCACTTATTCCTGCACCCACACACTCCATCTTCCCGCCAAAAAAATCCCCATCCAGCTCAAGCACGAGTTCTAGCTCATTTTGCTGTGATTTTCAATCTCCTTGCTCAAAGCTCCATTCACAAAACTGCTTTGGGAGATTGTTGCTTGGTATGTGACTCCTCCATTGGTCCAATTAGTTTTTGTTCTAGTGCTTTATTCATTGCAAATTCTTGCTGCCTAGGTGACCCTGTTCTTGAGCTTGCATGTCAAATTTATGAGGTCCCAAATAATTCTAATGCATGATATGGGCTCTAGGCACTTATAGGACTAGTTTCTATCAATCTTGTTTGGTTTGATTTACTTTTATTTTGAAGTTACTAAAAATTTCAGAATTTTCAGAAAAAGATGAAGAGGTGGCTCTTGAGGGGCTCTTCTAGCCAAGCCTCCAAGGATAAGCAAGATAAGGAGAAAGAAAAGGGCAAGTATAATCTTCCTCACATAGCGGAAGTAAGGCCTTGTGAGTGGCCATGTGATAATTTCTTGAGAGCAGCCAGCATTTATGAAGACTTTTATTCTTTGGCTGAAAATGCTGGCCTCATCGACTTCCTCCACGACCGGATCAAACAGTATCTCTTACTTACCAATACTTTCGTGCAAAACTAATATTATCATCCTAAGAATTCACCTCCTTCAATATCTTTTCATTTATATGATGAGGCTAAGGAAATGTCATTATGTAATTTTTTGCACTGTTTGTAGAATACCCTTTGAGGGTAGCTTAGATGAACCACATCGTAAAGATGTGGAAGGTTTCATTGATACTATTACTGTAGGGGAACCGAAGAAGGGTTCCGATGCAAGAATCACTAGCATACACTTTCCTGTTTTACGCTACTTTGCCATATTTGCTAGTCGATGCTTAATTGGTCGTGGAAATAGTGGAAACTTCAATGTTCCTGATATTGTTATTCTGCTCCATGCCTTATTTGGTGATAACACTTTTAGTCTGGGTGCCGTTATTGCTAAACGATTAAGTCTAAACCGTACAAAGGGCCCCATCTTTGGAGGCATCTATGTTGCACGCCTTGCTAAATATTTCGAGATACCTATTAGACATGATGAGGAAGAGGAGACATCTTTGCCTCTTACATTTTTAGATTACAGGAGCATCGTAGCACATGAGTTTATTGTTTACAATGATGATAAGATGCTCCTATATAACCTGAGATTTAATAAGAAACACAATGGATTATTACCCTGCCTGCACCTTCTTTGTTTGATTTAACTGCAGGTCATTACCTTGTCTCGCCGGAAGCAGTGTACGTGTACCGAGGCCATACATTGGCTCCAGAACCTGAGCCGGAACCACCACTGGACCCATATCGTCCATCATCTTATCAGTGGGATCCGGAGGAGCACTACAAAAAAAAGACACATCCATGCCATTTTGGGCCGAACGAGTTTTTTCTGTCATACATATGACACTTCTCTGACGATAATTGTGACAAAACCCGGTATCATCATAGATGTGGTGGGCTCCTACTTCTATGACAAAAAATCATGACAAAAAATGGGCTTTTTGTCCTGGGCGGGCCGGAGACACAGCTGCATGACATTCTTTGGGCCGTCCATGACGGAAAAAACCGTGGTAGAAGTGAGGGGGAGGAAAATTTTGGGGAGTTGCCGGTTACGGTGGGAGGTCGGGGGCTGAGGGATGCCGTTTCTCTCGTACACGTACGCGCGTGTGTGCAAGGCATTGGCTTTAACTGAACCCGAGCGAGGCGTTGGGCTCTAACTGAACCCGAGCGATTGCACTGCAGGCTACGCATTACTGAACCCGAGCGATCGATCGATGGCTGTTAACTGAACCCGATGGAGCGATTCCTTCGCTACTGCTGCTAACTGAAGCCGATTGATTGGATGAACAGTGAGCGTTGCGAGGGGGGGGGGTTGGATGAACACTGAGTGGTGGCATTGCCTCTGGATGAACAGGACCCCATGGTGTGGAGGGCTGGATGAACAGTAGACGGTGGAGGGGTGGCCGTGGAGGGGTGGTTGAACAGGACACCGTGGTGTGGAGGGCTGGATGAACAGTAGACGGTGGAGGGCTGGATGAACAGTAGATGGTGGAGGGGTGGTTGAACAGTAGCGGGTGGAGTAGCGCGCGGTGGAGGCTGGATGAACAGGAGCCCGTGGAGGCTGGAGGAGGTCGA
Organism: Triticum dicoccoides; assembly: GCF_002162155.2. Classification (NCBI taxonomy): domain Eukaryota; kingdom Viridiplantae; phylum Streptophyta; class Magnoliopsida; order Poales; family Poaceae; genus Triticum; species Triticum dicoccoides. Next base: position 167,183,247 of record NC_041383.1, read on the forward strand.
CGGTAGCCCGTGGAGGCCGGAGGAGGTCGACGGTGGAGATGAACAGCATCCCGTAGAGTCCCATTTTGCGGTATGCCACACCCCTCCCGATGAAAAGGACCCCCGTTTCGACCGTAGCACTCCAGCACAAGTCCGTTTCATCCGTTTTGCGGTATGCCACACCCCTCCTGATGAACAGGACCCCCGTTTTGACCGTAGAGCTCCAACACAAGTACGTTTCGTCCGTTTTGCGGTTCGCCACACCCCTCCCGATCAACAGGACCCCCGTTTTGACCGTAGGAGGTCCGTTTCCTCTGTTTTGCGGTACACCACACCCCTCCCGATCAACAGGACCCTGTTCCAAACGTAGGAGGTCCATTTCCTCCGTTGTGCAGTACGCCAGGCCTCGTTTCCATCGCCTGTTCCGTCCAAGCCCTCCCGATGAACACGACCACGCATTACGTTCCAACCCAGCCGGTTGGCTCCCCATGAACACGATGACGACGCTGTTTCTCTGTTCCGACCCAGCCATGTACGTATGCGTGAGTAGGCGTTCGAGACCCTGCCCGTATGTACGTACGTGGCCGTATTTTCTTTCTTGCACCCTCACCGCTGTACGTACGTGTACATGCTACGTGCGCACCTCTGCATCAACACGTGTGCGCCTCTACTACGACACGTGCGTGCCTCTACATCGACCAGTATGTACGTAGACTTTCGCGACCAGAATGACAATGCTACGTATGCTTCGACCAGGTGGGTCCCGACGGTCAGGCACTTCCTTGCCTGCGAAGATGTAGCTGGTGGGTCCTAGCAGTCAGGGGGGCGAATCATTTTTTTTGCCTAGACGCACTTCCTTGCGTGCGAAGATTTAGCTGGTGGGTCCCAACAGTCAGGGGGTGAAGCGTTTTTTGCCCGGACGCACTTCCTTGCGTGCGAAGATGTAGCTGGTGGGTCCCAGCAGTCAGGGGGGCGAATTATTTTTTTATGGACGCACTTCCTTGCGTGTGAAGATGTAGCTGGTGGGTCCCAGCAGACAGGGGGGAACCTTTTTTTGCGAAATATGGTGGCCCGTCCGGTGGGTCGCTGCTGTCAGGTGGAGGAATAATTATTTTGCGCGTAATAAGGAGGCACTTCCTTGCTGCGGCCATGGACCCAGCTGCCAGCCTCTCCATGTACAGTCCATGTTCGATGGAAGCCATTCCTTGACCACGTTGAACACGCCGCGCCGAGAGCACCAGGGCGATGGACGACGGCGAGGCCTAGGAAGGGGACGACGCGGAGCCGGGGAAGACGTGGTAGTGGATGCCCACGCATAGAGGAGTATGATGGTTCACTCGTTCGGCTGTGGTGTGAGGCTGCCATCGCCGTAGAATAACAGGGGGTGTGGGTGCGTTGAGGGATGGCCTGGCCAGCGGTGGGAGTAGTAGGGGGCGGTGAGGCTTCCACGGCATCACAGCCGGCCACGGGCGGCAGGAGCAGGCGGCACGACCGGCGCTGCTTTGGGCGGCTGGAGCAAGAAGACTAGAGGTTGAAGAAGCACTACGGCTATTGGATGGACATCGTACTGTCACTGGAGCTAGAATCGTTCATATATTGACTAAAGTTGACAAAGGCCTCCGTCCCAGTCAACTTAGTAGGCCCACAAGTCAGCCTCCCACCAAGGTTGGTCCCAGCTAGCAGAGGGGTATTCATTATTTTGTGCGTAATAAGGAGGCACTTCCGGTGGGTCCGAGCTGACAGCGGGGGGAACGTTTTTTTCGCGAAATACGGTGGCCCGTCCTGTGGGTCCCAGCAGTCAGGGGAAAGGTTTTTTTCACGAAATACTGGTGGCCCGTCCGGTGGGTCCCTGCTTTCAGGTGGAGGAATACTTATTTTCCGCGTAATAAGGAGGCACTTCCTTGCGGCTGCCGTGGACCCAGCTGTCAGCCTCTCCACGTACAGTACTCTTCCGATGGAAGTCGGTCGTTGACCACATTGACCACGCCGCGCCGAGAGCACCACGGTGGTGGACGACGACGAGGCCTAGGAAGGGGACGACGCGGAGCCGGGGAAGACGCGGCAGTGGAAGCCCGCGCGGAGAGGAGTACGAGGGTTCACCGGTTCGGCTGCAGTGTGAGGCTGCCGTTGCCACAGAATAACAGGGGGTGTGGGTGAGTAGAGGGATGCCCTGGCCAGCGGTGGGAGTAGTAGGGGGAGCTGAGGCCTGCGCGGAAGCACAGCCGGCCACGGGAGGCGGGAGGCGGTCCCGCCGGTGCTGCTTTGGCGGGTGGAGCAAGAAGATCAGAGATTGAAGAAACACGACGGCCATTGGATTGACATCCAATGGTTACGTCTGCTAGAATTGTTTGTTGACGTAGTATATAATAACTAAAAAATCTTGCATACGCATCAACTAAACAGGCCCACAAGTCAGACCACTCCCTCTTTTTTTAATAATTTATATATAGCTCATGGCAACTTCTTATGCAATTTATTGCAGTCGTTTTTTTGGTTGGCCAGGGCCAATTTTGCATATTTCTGTGGCTTCCAAACTATTTTTAATACCGAAATGTCGAGCCAGATTTAATGTACTTTGAAGATATATTTAAATTAGGTTAATGCCCAGTGAAATAGGAATCTGAAAATGTGAAAAAAATTAGAAATTATAAAGTAATTGCCAATTTGTCATTTGTTTTTATATTTACAACCCATTTCATATTACTTTCAACATTTGCAGGCGTCTTGAAAGAGTTGCAGCCCATCAGGGCGTAGAAAAATAAGTAGGCCTGGATTGGGTATTCTTCAGAAAAAATAAACTGGGCTCATTTTCACAAAGAAAAAATAGCTGGGCTGGTCACATGGTAAACATACGAGCCATGGCCCAGTTCAAACCCTGCTCCGTCTCAACAATACCAAACAAATAAAAAATACTGCTCGAGTAGCTACGTCCTAGGTGTCAGCCGATCTTGTGCTGTTCTCTTGTCTATTGACTATATACGCTCACAATGTCGTGGGTCCCAGATGTCAGGAAAACACTAGGAGGAAGCATTTTATTTTTCCATCCGCTGACGTGGTGGGCCCCTACTGTCATCCTCTCCACGTACTTCTACCGATTCCTGTTGTTTGTTGACCATGTTGACAAAACGAGAGGGCGGCGCCACGGCGAGTGCACCAAAGCATGTGGAGGACGTCGGCGTTAATGATTTAGGAGACGGTGGGGCGGTGATGCGTTCGCTGAGGCGCAACCAGCCGTGGAAGGCGGAAGTAGGCGGCCCCGCCGGCGCTGGTTTGGTTTTGGCGGCTGGAGGAAGACAGGACTGAAGAAACACGACAGACTGTAAAAGCAACAGGAGTAGTTAACAACCTTAACTGAAACCAGCAGGGGCACTTAACAACCAAAGCTGAAAGCAGTATGAGTACTTATACAGGTTCAACCGTACAAAGCATGCCTCGAACAGTGCTACTTTGCCTACAGTTAACCAAGGGTGAGGCCATCAAGCCCCAGGACAAGGCCTAGGCGCCACCCCGCTCATCCACAACCTTCTGAAAGCGGCTTCATCTTGCAAGGTGGTCAATAAACAGGATATTCACTTTAGAGCCATGGAAAAGCATGAACATAATCTTCTGTCCTATTCTCCAAGATGAACGGGCCTTCATTATTTGAGACCACCCACGAATAAGTATCTTTTCACCTCCAAGGGGAATTGAGTAGGTCGACATAAACATCATGTTGTGACCAAGCGCAAGTCTGACCCGACCATGGCCAGGCATCTGTATAGGAACAATAGAACTCGGCAGTTCCTTTTTCAAGAAGATCACAACTGTAAATCTGTGTATAAGCAATAGTTTATGAACAACATATATAGCAGAAAACAGCTCATACCATAAGTTTCTCGACACAGTTGGACCTGTTCAACGAGTACAACAGTGGCACACATATCCCACGTGGCCTTCCACCATTGAAACGCCCCACAAGGACCTCAAGACGGTCAATAAAGTGTAGGAACATGTGGATGTCATCCCAGTCAACTTTAGTGCCATCAGTAACAACCGAGTTACTACAGAATAACAAACGAGCAGCCTGCTTAACTCTGAAAAAACCTACACGTGCCACCAATTATAAGAAAATATTAGTTAGAAGTAGCATCTTCGTGAGAGATTCGTTGCTACTTCTAAAGTTAAATTGTCATTAGTTAGACAGAATAGGTGGATTAAGAAGTAATCAAGGCAACAAGCAAGAACCAGATACAAAACTAACATGGATGAACAATTGGAACAACGTCGGGGTGGAAGATCGCAGTGAAGATGAGACCAGGTTCTGCTATTTCCATCAACATTCGTGCGCCAACTTTCAGTCCGTAACACTTGAGAAAGTTTATCCAAGTTCAGCCATAAAAAAGCAGCGATCTTCTTGGTTCATGAACCCAACTCGGAAGTAATATCCATGGATTGTCTTCACTGTTACCATTAAACTAGTGTATTCAGTTATGGCAAGGCCAAGCATCTTGAGTACATGTGTTCTGGCAGAGCAAAAAATAAACTGCAGGAAAAATAATATGAGAACACAACATGTTCAAAAAACCCCCACCCTCCCGGATAGAGAAGAGGATTCTAGGAACATACTGTGCGCATTTCAAAATGCTGTGGTAGGATGAGAAGGAACAAGTGTGGCGTCTCGCCGAAGGCGCAGAAATCTGTAGGGTACTCGCACTTTGGGCACTGCAACTGAAACACACTAGATTCTGTATGAAGAAAAATGCATCAACGGCGGCGGCTTCCATCCTAGGATTACCTGCGACCAAGGGACTTGGATTTATTGGGGATGTATGAAGAATTCGTACCTGGTTCTCCATGAGAAAACCCTATGCAATCGCCGGGCGGGGGTTTTCTCTGAACAAGCAGATGAGAGAGAAGGGGATTCAGGCCCAGTGAAATATTGCCGCTTTGTCCGTCCAGCTTACTGCTAAAGTAGGAAAGGGGGGGTTGTGATTTGACAGCTCATTGGGCATTACTGCGGCGCTACGACCGGGGTGTGTCTACCGTGAAGTTGTGCACTCTAATTTGTGCATATGGCACATGGACCTCGTTGCCGGTTGCCCCACATATCAGCAAAAGGAAGTAGAAAGACAGGAGTAACTAGTTACACATAAATATATTTTTTGACAAAGAGATACTCCCTTTGTAAAGAAATATAAAAATCTCTTATATCACAGGCTCACCTTGACGAGAAATATACTCCCTCTACAACGCACGGGCATTATGGGGGTTCAACTTTTTTTTATGGGGGTTCAGCTGAGAATATAATACTCAGATAGGCTCACGGTTCTGGACTTTGGGCCGCACGCCGACCCTGCATGTTTGGGGGCCCATGTGTTCTACCTCAGCGCTTTTCATATTGCAAGTGATCGGTACTGCGCTGGTTTTAGATGCTGTCGCAAGGCGAATACACAAAATTGAATAAAGCACGGCAGCTGTTGGAATGAAATCGAACGACAATTCCTAACCAACAATGAGAGTTGCAATTCTATCAACGATATACCATGTGATAAATAATAATGTCGTACTACTTATACACACAGGACACTTGTTTCACCATGCCAGATTATTACATCAAAAAAATCTCAGAGGATAGATCAGTTCGGCAGTTGTGTGGTGCTACTGAAGAATTTCAAAGTTGATTTGGACCAGCTCTCCTTGCCGAGAAAGTTCGATTTTTACATCATCTCCTACCGCAAGATATGATTTAGATTTGAACCTTGACCATCCTTTAGCATCAATCATCATGGGACCATCCTTTGTACTTACGGTATATTGAGCAGGTTCATTCACACCAAGGCTACGCATGGTAAGAGAAACTTGGCCGCGGTCGCCCGGATTATTGAACGACTCCCTCATTGCTCTAGGAATTCTCTGTTTGCAAACAAGAAGACATACCCAAATAGTTAGATCAACACAGTGAATCATGTGAAACAACATGGAAAGAAAAAAGAACGAAGCACTTGGGTGGCCAATTCTTACCAAGAAGGTGGACATGTCGGTTTTTGTAAGGACTTTGGTATAGGAAGTGCGAACTGCAGCCTAGTCTGTTGCCGGTGCAACTGCACAGGATGGACCAAATGCAAGTGCATGTGTTGGTGCAGGGCCGAAGCCGCTGCTGCCGGAGATGGTGCTCCTTGTAGAGCTGGTGCCGGTGTCGATGCCCGATCCTCCGGTAGATCAGACTGACCTGCTGACGCGGTCGGTGCCCAATCCTCAACTGGATCAGACTGAGCTGCTGCCGCTGTCAATGCTAGAGCAACTGCCAGTGCTCGATCTGTGCGAGACAGCGGCGATCGTGTCTGGTCTGCTATGATAAGCTTTCTAACTTGACTAGGATCCGTGACCGTGATCCAGTTTTTTTCTTCATTTCTTTTAAACGCGAGAAGGACTAACTGTGGCGTTTTTGTTAAACCAAACTGCGGTTCATCATGGGGATTCAACTTCTACTCAGACAACAGGCTGATCTAATTTTTTCCAGTAATATAAGTGATGGACAGTGCCTTTGTTACTGACACGACATAAGAAGTGAAACCTGCAAAAATAGCCATCGTAGAGCAAACCAAACAGTTTATTCTATGATGAATGTCACATGGCAAAACCTGCATCGTAAAATTGCAGGAAAAGAAAGAAAACATGACATTAAATCAATAAGATTTAGACAGTAAATCAATAAGATTTACTTGATGTGACACGAGTGAATCCTTACCAGGAAATCACTATGTTGAAGTACTAAACAGAAGATTGATCGTCCAACTACGCGTGGCATGCAGGGGCCCTGCCTACTCCCACAAGCAGGACAGTCCAAAGGTCGTGACAAATCGTATGTAACGAACATCCATGGGACTGGAAATCCTGGTGGGTGCGATAAACCCTGCAATGCATACATATATTGGAGTGTAACCATAATTGATAAACCGTCCTCACAAAAAATATGATCTGGATACTTCAAAATGTACAGACTGAATTGAGTGGACAGACATTAACATAGACCGTTCTCAGGACTGACCACACACCAAAAGCGGCAGTACTAATAAACAATACAGGGTTCACAAACACAAATCAAGTACTGAACAATAGTACTTACTACAGACAAGCAAAGTTGCACTAACTAAACTCTATAGACTATTTCTTGCCACCGACCTACGGGATGAACCCCGCATAACTGAATAGGCCATGGACTTCGTGTGAGATGTCTACATGCACCATCACCATCTTGTCAACCTTGGAGAACCTAACAGAGTGATCTTTCCACTCATAAACATGATGATGAAGACAAGCCACATTAGATTTGTTGGGAAGCTTTACAAGAACCACACCCTTTGTAATCGAAGGCACAACTAGGAAATTGTTGTGGTCAAGTACAGCCTCGAGAACACGCCTGACAACAATGCTACAGGAAAACACTAGTTCAGGACACGTGGTGACAAGGACACAACAGCTGGATAGTTCAGCAGTAGAACTCATCATCAGGTCTTCCAGTTCACACAGCATGACTTTGAGAACTTCATCTCCACCACAGACCTGGTTCTAATTCAAATAGAAACCATATTTTATTACTACCTCCGTTCAAAAATATAAGATGATTTTTGATATTATACTCCATATATGACTACATATACGCACAGAAATGAGTGAACAAAGACACTAGAACATGTCTTCAAAGGCATGAGAGAAGAGGGATTACATGCAATATCCATAACACAAGTTACTGAGGCAAATATACCCTCTTAAAAGGTAGCATTGATGTTCATAAATTACTCCCTCCGTCCCAAAATTCTTGTCTTAGATTTGTCTAGATACAGATGTATCAAGTCACATTTTAGTATTAGATACATCCGTATCTAGACAAATCTAAGACAAGAAATTTGGGACAGAGGGAGTAGTTGAAAGTAATCTATAAGAAATCAGTGTCAACCTCTCGCATGTTTTGGTCAAAAGAGGAATTTAGAACCGTCATTTGGCACACTAAAATCACATGCAAGATCACCCAGAAAGTTGTACTGTACTACCAGTACTAGTACTGCGTGTTAGATGAAAAAACACGATCAAGATCGAGAAAAAGATCGTCAACAAGAGACATTACCTGGACTTGCTTAATGAGGGATCCCGGAGAGGGGGGCTTGGACAGGGCGATGGCTTTGAGCTTGTCTGCGGTAGTCTCGGCAGGGTGCTTGCGCTTCTTCGTACCATGAGCCTCAATGGTTTTGGCCAGAGCCATAGACATCACGTCGGCCGGTGCTCCGGCGTCCATCCAAGAGAGGAAGCTGAGAGAGAAGAGTGAAAGGAGGAACGAGATGAGGGAGAAGCGAAGTGAGTGGGGGTTTTCTTCAAGAGAGGAAGCTAAGAGAGAAGAGGGAAATGATGGTTGCTTCGTCCGTCCAACTTACTGCTGGAAAGGAGGGGGTTTTGTGATTTGATGGCTCATTGGGCATCTCTGCGGCAGTTCGATCGGGGTAGTCTACCGTCACTCTACTACGGAGTAATTTAGTGCATGGCTGGTGGACCCAGGTGCTGGCTGTCCCACACGTCGGCAAAAGTGAGTAATTTAGTGCATGGCTGGAGGAGGATCCGCATGGTAGAGCGTGTCCACTGATTTTCATTCTGAAGAAAAAAATGATTACAACAAGTGTTTCCACTCTTACGACGGAGGAGTGCGAAACACGGCACCCACTTGAACATACACAATGCTCCTACTACTAGGCATGTGCAGTGCTTCATACGTTAGTACTACACAATCTTGTTGCTATATAGTAAGATATGACGATAACAAATGATGTTGTGCGCATGTCAACTACTCCTATATGTAACATAGTACCGCTTTTTTGACTGTCCGGTCGAGAATGAACGGTGATATCAATGTTAACAGAACTAGGTCCACAGCGCACGGAGACTACGGTGCTACAGTACTCCATGAAACATGAACCATATGAAGCACATCCTATAGTGTTAGACAGGGTGTATGAAGGGTGCACAGGATGGGAGCAAAAGTTCCCTTCTAGACCCACTTTTGGGTGTTTGGCAGAGTGCATGAACCATGAAGGGTTCATGAGTCCACACTAGTAGGTTGACAAAAATACACGAAGAGGAAACAACTATATTGAGATGAGAATGCAACCAAACACACCCACATGCTTTGGGCTACAGTGACTGATCTGCACCGTCTGAGTTTGATCCAATGGTCATGCTGTGCCGAGACATGGACATGCCCAAGCAGAGGGCGCCTAAACACCACCGAGGTCCCTCTGCTTCTCAAGGTGCACGATATTGGTGATGCAGGGTGCAACCGCCCGCAGAGCCCGCTCCCGGTCGATGGGAGCAAGCTCGTCAAAGACGGCGTCCAATGTCACGAATGGATTCCGGTGGCAGAGCCCTCAGAGGATTCGCTCGGCAACGGCGATGGCAGCCCGCAATCCCTCCTTGTCCAGCTCAGCCCCCACCATCGCGCGGAGACAGCTCAGCTCCTCAGAGATATAGGTGAAGAAGGAGACTAGGTCAGGAAGCCGCAGCTCGTTGAAGTCGACCGGGTGGTCAGACGGGTTTAGCCCAACGGCCGGCATCGTCACGCTGGCACGACGGTAGGCATCGTGCAACCGCAACACGTGCGTGGCAACTTGGTTCACCAAGTGGCTGAGGCGATCCTGGACCTCGTCACGATCGGCCCGCTCGCGCTCCAGCTGGCTCCCCTGACGGCCTATCGTATCTCCCGCTTTCTGCAGCAACGCCGACGACGCCTCGAGCATCTTTGTGGTGGACGCCAGCCGCTTTTGAAGCTCCGTGAACTCCCACACATAATGGAGGAGCATGACACTCCTCTCCTCCTTGAGCTCACGGAGCTCCACGTCCTTGGCCCTGAGCTCCGCATCCTTGGCATGGAGCTCCTGTGTCGGGCGCCTCACCTCGGACTCCATGATCTGCTGCGCCGCCATGGCACCAGGTAGAAGCAATGGGGAGAGGAAGCAAAGGGGGCGAAACAGCTGAAAGGCAATGCAATCTATGGGAAGGTGGAGAGAGCCAGCCGAGGAGCAAGGAATCTTTTGGTTTTCACCATGGTAAAACACTAGTCGACGACTTGTCACATCAGGGATCAGTGGGTTTTTACAAGCGGAGTCATCGTGACTAATTGCTGCCGCGCCTGCTCCCGTCAATGAAAAAATTAAAAATCCTGCCGCGCCTGCTCCCGTCAATCAAAAAATTAAAACTCCTGCCGCACCCAAACACCAGAGCAACGCCGCGGTGGATATTTAAATTTACCTGCCGGCAAGTAGATAAAAAAGGGGTGAAAAAACAAATGTGGCGGCGGCCTAGCTAATCGGTCGAACTATCCCAACTAGCTAGCCACCGTGCTTCACTGATGTACTCGGCGAAAAGGTGGTCTTTCGTGATTGGACGACTCATTTACTTGCTTCGGCACTACAACCGAGGAGGACCTAGAAAACGCGCGGTAGGGTGTCCCACGTCAGGAAGAATATATGCGTGCACCACCCTGGAGGACCCGGAAACCACGCAGTAGGGTGTGCCACGTCTCGGCACAGAGGAAAAATGTGCGTGTAAAAATATACGGTGTCAGACGTAGTACCTATGGTTCGACCTCGGGCCCCAGCCAATCGGTCGAAAACACCCCACTAGCCACACAGCTTCATCATGCAAACGTGGCACTGTTAGCTCCGTCTCGACCAGCCACAACGTCTCTTGTTCTAGGCGATTCTTCTATTTTCCAAGCTTGTTTTAGGCGTAATAACACCACGGCAAGCTAGCACTGCTCTTCGTGTGTGCCCGTGCAAAGGTTAGATGATGGAGAGAAGAGAGATTGAGATCGCAGACCTGGGACCCACCAGTAAGTGAGACAACGGTCATGCATGTGTTGACGAGGCACTCCCTCTACTCTACTCAATGCAAGTACTGTATAAAATCAAGTTATGGGACAAAGCCAACAACCGTTCGTTTTTTCAGTCTATCGACTTACGCTTTGTAGTCCAGGTTGCCAGTTCGATTTTCGTCTTTCAGATTTGTTAGTTTTAGGTCCAAATTTAATTAATGACAAGTGGGACCCCCGTGTGTTGTTCCGATATTTCAGTGTAGGATGTTTTTTTGAACAAACACTTTGCGCGGTTAGACAAGTAATGGCACGAGTTACATGTATTTTGCAAGTGTACGAACAAGAATGATAGTGGCATAGAATATTACATCCACCCCGCAACTTAGATACTATGGTGATACGAGTTTTTACACCATTGGAAGTGAGATCCAATGGCTTGGGAGTAGTCTTTGTGATTATGCGCAATTTCCAAACTCTCCAACTTTTTTTTGCAGATAAAACATTCAGGCCTCGTGTGTGCCGCTGCTTCGATCCAACGGCTCCCCGGTGCTCATATTAGGTGCTCCCCGTAGCTTAATTACCCGCTATGGTGATATGAGCATCTAGGTCGTATGATCAGTGATCAGATGGCACATGCATAGTACTTGTACTTTCTGCGCATTTCCCAAACTCTATCAGCCATATATTGCAAAAACATTCAAACCTCCTACTGTGGGCCGTTAGATCTTAGTGAACTCGTATCACCATAGAATCTACGGTGCAGGAGCATCTCATACTCTCCCGTGCGAGAAAACATAAGGTTCTATCGCGGCTTGGATGCTTCGGTGATACGAGCTTGGAGGTCGTTTGATCTGAGATCCAATGGCAGCTGAGCAGTCTTTGTGCTTGTAAGAAGTGGCCGGACTCTATTGGGGCTTATCTGCAAAAAACATTTGAACCACCGAGGAGGTGTTGGGTCACAAATCCAACGCCTCCGAAGAGCTTGTATCACCAAAGCATCTAAGGTGTGGTAGCACATGATATTCTTACATACAGGAGAATATGATGTCCTCCTTCATCTTAGATGCTACGGTGATACGAGCTTCGAGGTCGTTGGATATGGGATCAAAGGGCATCTAAGTAGTTTTTGTACAAATTGTGTGAAATTCTCAAACTCATCAAGGTTTCCTGCAAAAAAAATTAAGACACATCATGTGAGCTGCCATATCTCAGATCTACAAGCTCCAAGCAACTCGTATCGGCATATAGCATCTAAGGTATGGGGGCACATGATATTCTCCCCAGGAGGAGGGGTGGGGCGTGCACAACCAATCGGTGGTTGGGAGGGTGGGGACAAATATAATCTAAACAACCCTAAACAGAGCTCCACAATTTTATCTAAGGTCGAGGGGTTGACCCCCGACAATCATAGCTCCGCCTAAACACAACATTTGCATGTACTGTAGTACTAGACTTAATATTCATGTTTCAGTTTCATGTTCATTTTAAATATTGAACTGAGGACCATGGATGTCTTACATTTTACTCCCTTCATTCCTAAATATTAGTCTTTTTAGAGGCTTCAAATGGACTGGCACATGCGGATGTATATAGACATATTTTAGAGTCTAGATTCACTCATTTTGCTCCGTATGTAGTCACTTGTTGAACTCTCTAAAAGACTAATATTTAGGAATAGAAGGAGTATTTTTGAATTCGTGTCATACATGCATGAGTTGCAAAAATAGATGCACTATACTTATTGGATTGCTGTTGTGTTCGTGCATGTGTGTCTCTCTGCGCGCGCGCACGCGCGCGTGTGTGTGTGGTCATATGCTTGATACATACAAAGTTTTCTCACCTCCATATTGTTCATCTTTTAAATTTGAATTTGCATTGGAAAACTTACTAGGGATACCATGAAATGTGAAAACCACGTTGAGATCACTATATCACAAACTCACTCTAATTCAACAACACGTCATAAATCAATTACCACGTTGAGATTAGTATTTGCAAGGAAAATACGGGTATTGTAATACACATAGATTCGTTCGGCAATTTAAAAGGTTCCTTTCATATTCTCGAATGGTTGGACCCAATGGCGTACCACCAAGACCTTGGCTCATGTTGATTCTAAAAAAAACGGGCTCGTGTCCTTCGGTGGCGTGCGTGGTACGCACATTAGGCAACCCCAACCAATCGAGCCTCAGCGTTTCAAGTCGAAATATCCGGCGGCCAGAATTCCAGCCCTAGGAAATTCCCCTCTTGTCCTGGGTCCATAATGACTACCGATGAACAACGGAGGGATGCTTTAGTAACTAGACAAGGTTACCTACCGTGCCAAGCATGGTTCAATTCCCTCGGTCGCAGCTCGTCAAGGTCACCCGTCAACTGCATTGCCTAGTACTACTACTACTACTACACCAGGATGAGCACAGAATTGAGCCCGTTTGTTCGTGCCTAGTACTTGAGTTAATATATCAGGCAATGCACTGGTATGCAGGGATTATGCTTTTACGGTTTATAGGGCTTGTCTCAAAATTTTAGTTGTCCCATTTCATAAGTCTCAATTTGGTTGTTCCCCATCACATGTTCAGATTTCAAGGTGCAATAAATCATTACATGCAAGAATTAGGAGAAAATTGACCAATGCATGTACTTTATGCATGCATGCATTGCTATTAATGCATTCATAAACACAATTTTTGAGGAAAACAAGCGCATTAATTGAGTGGTTTTGCAAACTACAACAATTGTTCCACCACTCACCATCTACCTTGGTTGGTGAGATTTTTGAATTGAGCCCTATAAACCGGAAAGGAGGTTTAACTAAGCAAAATGTTTGACCAAATCCATTCTTAAGAAATACAATAGGACAGATGTACGGCTTGAAAATTTATTGCATGATGCAGGTTATGATTTTGTTTCGAATCCTGGATCTTAAATTTCAGAAAATCCAAAAGTGAGCATAAATTCTTGAAACTGAGCATGGTCACGTGATATGGCACAAATATTACTTTGTAAGTTTTTTCTTCAATTCGAGACAAGCTGCTTATGACAAGTTGCACAACTGAAGAGCCAAGGTATTTTGGAACAAAGACCTGTCACGTTAAGGCGAACACTTTCACTATTGAAACCGTGCGTGTTTACGTGCCGCCACGAGTCCCCGCTTCTTATCGGCAGGTGCCGTCCCAGCAAGTGTGTGAGTCGACGGGAGATATGCGAGCAGACCGCTGCGTCGGCTGTTAGGGAGGCGTGCGAGTAGACCGCTGTGCAGACTCACCGGGAGGCGAGCCCTTTGACCAGGCTTCGCCGCCCACCGTCGTCCCAACTTCTCCCACTTTTAATGTCGCTGGCGCCATAGTTTAAAATCAACCCCGCACTACCCGGTATCGCTACAATCCTCTCTCTTCCTCTCCGATTATCCTGTCGTCTACCTCCAACTAGCCTGACCTAAACGTACGCCATGCTGCATCACGATGGTCTGCCCTTAGTGTTCCAGTTTCATGAGGAAGACACCGAGCCGGAGTCTCAAGAACATAAGGCGCTTTGGGACGAGCTTGAACTGCCCTTGCGGGAAGACGCCGCGCCTGTCCCCGCTCCCGTTCCGGCTCCCGTCGCCCCGACTGCGCCAGCGCCCATCCCCGTGGCATTGATGCGCTGGGAGCCGCACATTGTCGCCGAGCTTGATGCCACGGGGTTCCACAAGGTCGCCGCCGACTTTCACGCGTCCGTGCACCTGCTAGCGCATGCGCCTGCACGTGCACTGACGCGCATGCCCGTGCCGGTGCCCGTGCACCTGCCAGCGCATGCGCCTGCGCATGCACTAACGTGCGCGCCCGTGCTGGTGCCCGTGCACACGAATGTCTCCGCCGCGCCGTTGACAGTGCCTGTCCCCGCGCGGGTGCTAGTGCCCCCCTCAGCGGCATGGATGGCCGCCGTCGACCGCTTCCTTGAACCAACGCCAGTCGCCTCCTCCCGCCAGTTGACTCGCTCTGAAGTCCAGAACATTTTGGCATTCCTTGAAGCTAGGCCAACGTCCAGGAGTACGCCAACAACGGCGCAAGACGCCGCCGTCGCTGTCGGTCAGTGGCCCGACGACACACAGAGCACGACAGAGGAGCCGCTTCCCACCGCGAGACACCCCCGCCGCCGCCGCGTAATCTAAATTTGCCATGAAAAATGTTCGGATTGTCATGCTTAAAATCCGAACATTTATCATTTCCGTTTATTTTTATATCGATCGTCGTATAATTTAAAGTCGGAGTCAGACTAAACGAAATGTATGGTTTGATCGATTGAATGTTCTGCTAGAGCCATATCAAATTAAATATAAAACGTCATCAAGCCACATGTATTCCTTGTCATCCAACGATCTAGACTGCTTCAATGTCGAGCGCTCAACATGTTGAGCGTGTAGTTAATTTCATGCCAAAAATAGTGCTAATCACATGACAACACGCAAATAATATCCTAGTAGTTAATATCCGCATGCACTTAATATACTTCCAAATTAACGTGCATTGCACGTACACACTGACTAGTGCTGCTAGTACGTGAAACTGATGCCGTACCTTGTGAACGCGTCTAGATATGGTCAACGGCAACATCGCCCGCGAGTTCTTCCTGTTTGCCCGTGCGTCTAAACGCATAAGGGCAGGAGAGAGAGAGCACACATGGAACCCACCAGTAAGTGAAGGCGAATAGTACTAAAAATAATATTACATGTTATCCATTAATTAGGCTGTGGTAATATAAAAACATTATGTAAACAAATGGGGTACAACAAACATTGCTATTCTACGTATGTTGCCTATTGACGTGCGCCTTGAAGGCCCGGTCGCATGTTCGATCCTCGTCCTTTATTTTTTAATTTGTATATGGGTCCAAATTTGTTTCATGACATGTGGGCCCCTCGGTGTGTAGTTTGTAGCACTTTAATTTGTGGGTCAAAATTTGTTCCATTCCAAGTGGACTATCGGTGTGTAGTTTTGTAAATTATTTATAATAATTAAAGAGAACAACATAGTTTTTTCAATAATACCATGGTGCGACGTTGAAGGCGAGAAAGGACGTGCGAGAGAGCGATGACCGAGCCAGGGAGAAATCAACTAGGGGAGTTGCGTGGGTTGCAACGGTGTTTGGAGTAGTTGTGGGCCGAATGCTATGAAAATATAATCTAAACCGACCGGAATAAATGCCTACACAAATTAATCCAAGGTTGGAGTGCCCCTCACAATGTAAATAGCTCCGGCTTTGCGAGGGATGGAGAGGTAGTAGCTTCAACGCGTGGAAGATACGGTGTGAGAAAGCGAGGTCAATCGAGAGACATATAGATATAGAGACAAAGTGAGTGTGGTCCGACATTCATTGAACTAATATATATGCTCCGGAGAGATATTGTCCGATTGAGCTTTTGGTAAGGGTGAGGGATGTAAGATAGATCTTGAGAGATGATCCAGTCACAGACGTGTAGATATATTTTGTGCGTGGGAGGAAGCAAGGTCAACCGATCACATAGGGGCCGTCCGATCGAAAGAGTGAGACGGTTTGGAGAGAGTGACCTAGATAGACGATGTGCGTGAGAGAGTATACAATGTGAATAGGTCGAATTGGGCTCAAACATGGTGATATATCATTTTTGTCCGAGAAAGAGCAAGGTCAATCGAGACATACGGATATATATATATATATATATATATATATAGAGAGAGAGAGAGAGAGAGATAGAGAGAGAGAGAGATTGAGTGAGCGTGGCCCACCATGAGGTCGAAAGAGTGGCGGCGGCTTGGATGGACTGCCCTAGATAGACAATCTGCGTGAGAGAGTATAGAGTGTATCGATCAAGGCCCAAACAGGGAGATATATCATTTGTGTGTGAAAGAAAATGAGGTTAAACGAGACTCAGATAAAGAGAGCGAGATTGAGCGAGTGTGCCCGCCGTGCGGAAGAAAGAGTG
>NC_041383.1:167200471-167202344 GCF_002162155.2 Triticum dicoccoides
GAAATTACATAGTACGAGACTTAATATCAATGTTTCAATTCGGTGTACATTGTAAGATTTGAACCGAGGACCAGGCATACGGGTAATTATTTCGAATTCGTTCCATACTAAGTTTCGAAAAGTTGACATTGACTCAATTTGTTGTGCTATTTTGTAGGTCATATGTTTGAATCCATCCAAAAGTTTTCTCACTACCATGGTGTTCATCATATACATATGAATTGGACATCGCTACGTGACACAAACTCTAATTCAAATAACTAACTACGTGACACACACTCTAATTCAAATAACTAATTATGTGGCACACTCTAATCCACGTTAGCGTGGGTACCGTTTTGATTTTTTTCAAATAACTCCTCATTAATTAATTTATAGTACTCCCTTTGTTCACTTTTATAAGACCTTGAAGACATTTCAGACAATGTGCAAAACAATTCATTTTAAGTTGTCTGAAACGACTTACAAAAGTGAACGGAAGGAGTATCTCATTTCAAATGACTAATTATAGCAAGGAAAACACGGGCATGGTAATACATACAAATTCGTTTGCAAATGAAAGAAGATTCGTTTCGTTTGCATTCTCAAATGTAGGCGCACCAGGCAGACCAGGGTCATGTCGGGGTGGACGCTGTTTCGGTGCCTTAAAGGCAACTGCCCTTGGGTGAATGACATGTGGGCCAGCCACCTATTGGGCCCACATGTCATGGACACAAAGGCAGGTGCCTTAAGGCACCGAAGCATAGTCCTGTCGGGGTGGTCGCGTGTGTCGGACGGACGCGTAGCACCCAGCCACCCACCCCCCTGCCCCCCCAAAAAGGACGACGACAATATAAGTTCGCGCTTCCACGTTTCGGATTGAAATATCTGGCGGCCCCAATTCCAGCCCTTCAAAATCTCTCTTCTCCA
Source organism: Triticum dicoccoides (assembly GCF_002162155.2). Classification (NCBI taxonomy): domain Eukaryota; kingdom Viridiplantae; phylum Streptophyta; class Magnoliopsida; order Poales; family Poaceae; genus Triticum; species Triticum dicoccoides. The sequence continues at coordinate 167,201,381 of NC_041383.1, forward strand.
CCGTCCCCTTCCGTGCCCAGATTGCTCAAATCCCTAATTCGCTGCCATCCCTCGAATCGCCCCTCATCTCGTCTCTTTCCCCACTGTTCCCCACCTTTGTGCCGGACGACGATGACGAAGACGACGGTCGCGCTTCACCACCGCACCGGAGCTACCTCATCTACGCCCTAGTCCACCGCACTGGGTGGTCCACCGACAACGTCGGCCGCCGCAACCGACGTGCCTCACAGACACCGAGTTCCACCGCATCAGGTGCGCTTCACCGACGCTGTCTCACTGGTAGAAAAAGAGGCTTCCGTCCAGCCCCATTAGTCGCGAAACTGTAGGAACCGCGACTAATGAAGTCTTTAGTCGCGGTTCGGCAGACGAACCGCGACCAAAGGCCTGGGCCCAGGGCGCTCGGTGGCCAGCTGGTGCACGTGAGGGGCTTTAGTCGCGGCTGGCCAGGCCAACCGCGACTAAAGGTGCGCAAAGGCCTTTAGTCGCGGTTGGCCAGGCCAACCGCGACTAAAGCTCCTCCCCTATATGTACCAGTTCAGCACGCTCACTTAGCCATTTGGTGCCACTTCTCTTCACAAGCTTCACAAGGGGGTGTAGGTTTGCTTTTGGTTCCTCTTATGCACACAAGGTGTTTGATGAAATGCCCTAAGAGGGTGAAACAAACATGATATGAAGTGTTGGAGCCACACTTGAGGTTCCTCATTTATTTTTTCCTCCTCGATCGCGGTTAGCAACTTGAACCTTTCATGCATGTGTGTCATTGATAAAATATGCATGTGTGCAGTTCATTGTTTAATTTATATTGTTTGTAGCTAGTTAGTTTAACAAATGCATGATGGTTAATTATATATTTTATATTATAATAATGCAGATGAATCGGCAATGGATGTACGGTAACCGACTCTCCGGCGAGTTCACTACGGGTTTGAAAGATTTCCTCGTAGTGGCTAATGCGAACAAGCAG
>NC_041383.1:167206982-167236438 GCF_002162155.2 Triticum dicoccoides
GAGAGAGAGCAGAGAGAGAGAGAGAGAGAATTTTGTGATTTTTTTAAAAATAATTGTGAACATTTTAAATAATGCATATTTTCAAATCCATGAACATTTTTACAAATTCGCGTACAATTCTTAAAATTGTGAAATTTATTGAAACTTTGTGAACACTGTTTTAATCAGCGAATAAATTTTGGAATTCATTAATATTTTTTTGTTTTGATGAATTTTTTTGTGTCTAATAAAATCAATTTTTTGAAATACACGAATAATTTTTAAATTCACGAATATGTCATGAATCAGTGAAAAAATTAAATACGTGAACTATTCTGAAATCCCTAAACATTTTTTGAATACACAATATGTTTTTATTCCTGTTTTTTCCACAAAATCATCAACATTTTTTGAAAACCTTTTTTTTTGCAAAATCACAATGTTTTTGTATCCATGAACATTTTATGATTCATTTTTTTGAATTCACATACATTTTATGATTTCTCAAATATCTTTTTTCATTGCTATATTTTGATATACTGAATTGTTTTAAAGATGAAAAGGATAAAAACAGGAAAAGAAAAAATGAAATGAAATGAAAAAGAAAAGAAAAAAGAGTGTGGCCAGCACCCCCCGCCCTGCACATGGGCCATCCCGACCCCACATATATTCGTCTCCATCCGCATCCCTGGCCAAACCCTATCCACTCTACTCCAAGCTCTGTTCGGACAATTTGTTTATACGGAGAGGGGCGGCGAGGGCGGCGGCGATGCGCGCGGTGTTTTTTTAGGGATCGAGAGGGGACGGCGAGGGTTATAAATGTGTTGTCCTCGCCTCCCCTCTTCGTGACGCCGTCGTCTGCCACCCCGTCTCGCGCTCTACCGCGACACCCTCTCCCACCCCTTCCTCGCCCCCTCCTTTCGCCACCGCCCTTTCGCCACCGCCACCGCCACCGCCCCCCTTCTTCACTTAATTAATTTGTTTTTACTACATGTTTTCAGGACTGACATAATGGCGGACGATAGAGCTGACCCGATTATGGACAACTATGATCCGGACGGTGAAGCACATATGTTCGGCATCATAAACGGCGATATTCTATATGTGCCGACCGGAGAAGAAGAAGATGATATCTCTTCTTATCTGAACCTTGACGGTGAAGATGAAGGGCGCCGTCAGCAAGATGATGCCGAGCAAACGTCGATAAACGACGATCTTCAAATGGAAGTAGCAACCACCTCCGGCGCCGAGGTATATATATACATTGAGCCTCTGGTGATACAAACTAACTGATTTGAATAAATATGTGTGTACTAACGCGCGCGACTCTTTCTTATTTTAGCCCTCGGCCGGATCGTCGAAACAATCGAGTACGTCGTCAAAGCGTGGCGCAACCAAGACGATGAAACAAGGAGAAACATGCACCATCGAGGTTGTCGACAGTGCAACCGGCAGGCCGCTGGAGCCCCGCAAGAACGCCACCAAGTTTGTCAGCCAATGCGGAGCCATTGTTAGAGACAACGTCTCGATCACCGTTCAGGAGTGGAATGAGCCAAAGAAGGCACGAATTGATGGTTTCACTTTTGTCGATAAGAGAACAAAAAAAGATTGCTTCAAGAAGCTTATGGAACATTTCGTTCTACCTCCGGAATACAACAAATTCGATGAGGAGGGTAACAAGATTGAGGAAAACAAGGAGAGGAGGAGGCTAGTCAAACAGTTCGCTCTTCATAAGATGGCCGACGCATTCCGGAAATTCAAGCAAAATCTAGCCCATGACTTTGTCAAGCAGAACAAGACTCCGGATTTCAAAGGACAATATGAGAAACTGAAACATGATTGGCCAGAATTTGTGAAGCAAAAGAAATCGGAGCAGTTCATTCAAATATCGAAAAAAATAAGGAAAATGCGGCTAAGAAGGAGTACAATCATGTTATGGGGCCAGGAGGGTATCGCATTTGGGTGCCTAGGTTGGAGAAGATGGAGAACGAGCTGAGGGCGCGAGGAATCCGTCCAGGTATGGAGGGATGGGACCCAAGGGCCAAAAGCTGGTGGTACGGGCATGGGGGAACGCTGAACCCGGAGACAGGGGAGTGTGTTTACCGGGGCAAATTAATTAAACCCACCCAAGCCCTTATTAACGCAATGAGGGATGCTCAACAGGGGAAGATCAAGTTCAACAGAGAGAACGACGCGCTGACAAAAGCCCTCGGGAATCCTGAACACGGAGGACGTGTACGAGGCATGGGGCACATTCCGTGGAAAATAGGGTTCCCCCAGAACGATGACCCGTACGGTTACAGAAGCCGTAAGAGAAAGATGGATCGGGAAGCAGATGTTGTGGCGCGGTTGGCATCGGAAATGGATGTGATGAAGAAAACCATGAGTGTACTAGTAGCCGAAAGTGATGCAGCTCGGGTGCAGCATGAAGATCATCCAGCGGATCTCGGAAGCCAGCAGCGGAGAAGCAGCGTGGCTTCCACGGAGGCCCCACCGGCTGGTGCAGATGCACCGACGATCGAAATTACTGCACCGGAGCCTCTGGTGGTCCAAATTACTGCACCGGAGCCTCTGGTGGTCGAAATTACTTCACCGGAGCCTCCTCGCTACCCCGTGGACGATATAAAGGAGATGAAAGAATGTCATCTGTATTATCCTATCGGGAACATGTCCATGAAGGTAGCCATCGGCAGTGCTTTACCATGTTTACCTGGAGCACTCCACCACAACAACCCCATTCAAGATGGCTATGCTCGTGTCACGGTGGAGGACATAGTCCAAGGGTTTGAGGACCTGGAGATTGACATTGCTACACCTGAAGGGGAGAAAAGACTTGGAGATGTCAAGCGCCATTTCATTCTATGGCAAAAGAAGTTTATCAAGTTTCCAGGCGAGGCGCCAAGGGCAACAAGTCCACCCCCCTACGGTGGTGGTGGTGGCGGTGGCGGTGGTGGTGGTGGTGGTGGTGGTGGCGGTTCACCTACACCTCCGTCACGTCAGCCGACGCCGCCCCCCAGTCCACAACGTCCGGCGGGTGATCAGCCGCCGCCCCCCAGTCCTCGTCCGGCGGGTGATCAGACGCCGCCCCCCAATCCACCTCCGGCAAAGAAGCAGAAGCAGTCCTGGATTATTAACCCGGACCCTTATGTACCTAAGACCACAAAGGTACCGGAGCCATCACTGAAGCCTCTCCCCACAAGGCCTTGGGAACGTAGTGCCGAGGAAGTCGACGCGGCCGCGGCTGCTGATTTGGAGAAATGGAAGGCGGACTGCAAGAAGAAAAGAGAGCCCGAGCCCAAGCCAGTATTTTCTGATGAGCAAAAGAAGTGGGCTAAGTCATTTTTGAGCACACCGTCCCAAGCCGCGAAGAATCTGCCTAACGACTATGCACGTGAACTTCGCAGGCAGGCACTCATGTTCAAGGAGAACAAAGAGCGGGAGAAGGCCAACTTAGGTATTACTCTTCGTGAACTGTTAGGCCTTGATGAGGCGCCAGTGAAGGAGGTAGTAATTACATATGTCAAGAATGGGCCTCTCGTCGAGCCTGCGCAGGAAAAGGATCTACCTCCACAAATGAAAGGCCTGCTGAAATGGTACAAGGGTTACATAAAAAATAAAAACGCCAAAGAATATATTTATGCGGAAGTTAGACATGAGCATCACTTCAAACATTACTATGTACAAATTGAACTGAGTGAATTGTTCCAGCTTTTCAATCTGCGCGAGCTCGATAAATCTATCATCAGTTGCTACGTTCTGTAAGTGATTTATTAATTTCTACCCCATCTCATTCATATTGCCTGCACTATATATATGTCCTAACTATATTGTTGTGTCCGCTATTATACATGCAGAATGAAGATTAAGGAATGCAGAGTAAGGAACATCCATGATGTTGGGTTCATTGACCCACACATCGTTAATGGACATGTGTTGGAGCGTCACCCCGCCGACGTGGAGGCAGACCTGTGGCACTTTCTTACAAAGCAGGAACTCAAAAGTGATATTCTATTTCCTTACCATTTTGAGTGAGTGTTTCTGTCTTGAGCACATTCTCTTTTGTTTACTCCATGCATGGTATGTGGCCGGCTAATCGATGAGTTATGCATGACGTACTGTGCATGTATCGTGTCCGCAGGTTCCACTGGATTCTGCTAGTAATTAAAGTTAACACCTCAGAATGTCTCGTCCATGACTCTGTGAATATGGATCCAAAGCTTTGGGGCGGCATGAGAAGAATGCTGCAGAAGTAATTATTTTCATTCATTTGCGCTCTATATCGATCGGCCTATTTCGTTCATTTCCTAATATCAAGTAACTAATTAATAACTCTCTTGTTCATTTAATTTTCTTTGCCTCGTAGGGTTTGGAGACGGTTCGTAGATACAAAGGTCGGTGAATTCAAAAAAGAGCTAGAATTCAAAATGTTAAAGGCTAAGAATGCTGGGGATATTCAGCCACCGGAGACCAATCTATGTGGATACTATGTCTGTGAGATGATCCGGAGATACACCTCTAAGCGGGTTCCGAGTGATACCAATGCTCAGAGGAATAACCTCCGGTGGATGCTTAGTCCAGAAGCTCGCTTCCGACCACTTCAAGAGGAACTAGCTGGATGGTTCAGCAGGGAAGTCCTCCATCCTAAAGGAGAACACTATTACGAGGACGTAGAACTTTATATGCATTAAATCATGTATGGAAACTTGTTCAAAATTGTATATGGTCATCCGATGATATTGAATATATATTGTATATTCCTCTTGAATTCTTTTTGGTTCTAATTTCAAATTTATTTGAAATTGTACATTCATATCCATGTATGTAGTACCGTAGAATATATGAAACTCCTTCAAAATTAAAATAAAGCACAAAAGAAATAAAACAATACAAATTAAACAGAAAACAGGTTTAAGGGGGGGGCTAAAACCCTAAACCTGCGGCGGCCTTTAGTCGCGGTTGGCCAGAAGAACCGCGACTAAAGGTCCTCCGCCCCGACGGCCACCTGGCGCCCACGTGGACGGGCCTTTAGTCGCGGTTCTTAAGCAACCGCGACTAAAGGGGGGGGGGCCTTTAGTCGCGCCCGTTCGGTCGCGGTTGCGCAACCACGACTAATGGCAGTTGTGAACCGCGACCAAAGGCCCTTTTTCCACCAGTGTCTCCCAGCTCACCGGGGCTACTTCACCGAGCACATCATCGCGCCTCCGCCCCCAAGGCTGTTGGGGCTTCACCAACGGTCTCGTCCACCACATCGTAGCGCTCCGCTGCCACTCAAGATCTGCATCCGTGCGCGGCCAGCCAACGCCAGCGCATCACCCTCAACGGCTCTGAAGTGACCCGCACTCTAGCTAGGAGAGCATGCCCAAACGCCGGCCTGAACTAGGTATCCACACATCACTCCCTTGTGCACTGTTCCGACGATGTTTGGATATCCTTTCACTGCTCTCTTAGCTTACAGGCCTATGCAACTCTGACTTTAACTCTTATTTCTTCTGGAGATATCATCTGAAACAAGCAAATCCATTTTTTAGCGAAGGATGATGGTGCTACGGGATCTGGTACACATCCTGCACACCCGTATAACCTTGCAAGTATCTGTCCTCCGGTACAACATCAAGGTCGATTCGTCTTATTTGATCAAGCATTCACCGTGTCAAAAATGCAGAGGGGGATGCAAGGAGCACAAGGCCTGCACATCCAAGCAAGTGGTAACATGAACTTGTACATGGAACATCCCAAGAGCAAGCAGAGCTGCAGTGAGCCTGTACAACGAGCTAGCGTAAATCCCTGCATTTCATTTAATTCGTAGTGGCATTCGTGTATGATTTGTATGCAGTGGCTGATCCACGAATTCAAGTTACCAGGGGCGAACATTTAACTTAAAAAATACGAAGGCACTTGCACTCCGGAAATCAACATTGAGAAATGTGAAGCTACATGCACTTTGAAAACCAGCTAATGATCCAAAGTAGTTTAGATTATAAACACTAAATGATGCAAGCACCAAAAAACAAAAAATGCAACATGGTGTACAAGGACTACAAACATGGTCTTTACCTGCTTGAATTATTTGTTCTCTGGCTGAAAATATCGAAGTGTAATTGCACGTATAACCAGTGCGCAAACTGCATATCAATATATCTATCCTGCACAAGTATGCCAATAGTTTCAAACAACAGATTAGAAAAGTATTTATGCTATGTTGTCATGATACGGGGACATTCTGGTAGATGGCCTCGACGTTTCCTCAAGCTATGAAAATGCACTATAATTTGCTTGTCATCAATGCCTGCAAATCTCTGTCTCTCTCAACATAGTAGATCATCATTAGACACTAAATCCTTCAATGAGCTTGCAAAATGCTTGCATTAGATCCTTCATTAGACACTATATGTTCATCACCAGGAGCATGTAAAATGTTTGCATCAAATCCTTCATTAGCAGTCTGTTCATTAGACACTTCAGGATCAAGAACAACATGAGCTTGTATGTTTGCACCGGAAACTTGATTAGATACATCAGATTTAGTCAGTTCAGTATTGATTGGGGGAGTTATAAAATAAGTAGAAATTGGTTCCATTTTCTCATAGATTCCCTACATACAAGCAGTTTTACAACACCGCTAGGTTTAACTATTGGCCAGAAATTGAAGAGTTGAATTAGATATAATCAGGGATGTGATGTACCTGCTCGTTGCGCATGCTACTCTTGCAAGCTGCGACTGTCCGTTTGCGCAAGCTCGATGCCATGCCCGTGATGCCGCCGCTGCCTCCCACACAGGCTACACCCAGGGTTGGATCTTCATCTTCTTGTCCTTCCATTCGCTTGAAGCCCGGCGACTGCCCTCCAACGAGGGCGCGAGGAAGTGCCGTGTCGGTCTGTCCAGCGGCGCCTAGGTTAGGAGCGAACCAGACTGGAGGCTGGAGCGAATGAATTGGGATTTTTCCTACTGTCGATCGATATGGGAGGCGCTCATATGGGCCGCGAGCCTGCTATAGGGCCTACCTTGCACTGATGTTATTGACCCATCCAAATTGGAACATTTTTCTTCATTTTTTACATTGCCTGCTCATGCGTTGGGATGAACAAAACTAGCGTGGGCCAACCTGGACGACTCAAACTAGGTGCACACTTTCCAGCCACCTGAGGCGGCCGCCCATACCAGCCCCTATGGTGGCGTCGCCCTTTTTTGCGTGTATGATTGGATAGTGAAAAATATTCCAGTGGCTCTTTTGATTTACCCACAGAATGGTTGAATTGTTTGTTTCTATGAACTGAGTTCGCCAATAATGTGAAGGATGCCAGTCTTTTCATCCTATTGTAGATTGCTTAGATCTCGATATGCCAAAAGTAATCGCATGAAATATACAGTAAAAGCCAGTGTGATGTGTTTGGCTACAACTAGTCTGACTACATGTCCTCATATAACATATCAAGGATGCACCATCTTACCAGATTAACCATTCGACTTACCCATGCAGTGTGGGAGGAAAGAAGTATTGGGACTGCGTATCCAAGCAATTGATGCCATGGACTCCTTTGTACAACCTTGTAAGCGAAAAAGAAGTTGCAGTGTGCCTGTACAAAGAACTAGCATAAGTTCAGTTACCTGCTTCTTGAAATTTAAGTTAGCCACTTATTGCAAAATTGTTCAATTACGTTGCTTGGCTTAATTTAGTTTGCTACTGATTACATAATGGCACAGCCTGTTAATCATATTGTAGACTGCGCCTATCTATGTGTTTGATACTTACTGTTAAGAATTACCTGTTTGCCTTAACTTAAATATCTACTTGTTTGTTTAACTGCTTTACTGCTGCAACAGCGGGTTACAATGATGTTAATAACTACTGTACTTTTCAGCATCCAATTGAAACTCTTTAATTCCTTGTTTGTTTAACTGGTTTGCTATTATAACTCCCAGTTGAGATGTTTTGCTAACTTCAACTTTTCTGAATCCAAGAACTTTAATGGCAAAATAGGTTAGCCCAAGATCAAAGAGCGAGGTCCCCATGGACGTTGCATCATCCCACAATAGTGGCACCGACACAATCGTGCATTATGAATTGCCAACTGCTGATGCTCTAGAGGCTAAACTAGTGGTAGAAAGAGATTCTGCTTATGCACTTAGAGATGAAGTTGACATGTTGAGGAAGCAAACAACACAATCACAAGCAGTACTCAAGACAACCATTAAATATTTGGTGGATTTCAAAATGAAGCAAGCTGAGACTGACCAGATTGTTAAGGTCCTGAAGGAAAAAAGGAAATTAAATTCCTACTTGGTAAATCATAGGTGAAATGTTCTTTCCATAGTTGAATAACCTTTGTGTTGTCTGTTCATATAATCAATCAAACCATTTGTTCTAGAGATCATGTAATAATTGTTTTTTTTTGTTTTTTGGTTTGTAATTTTATTTGAGCACAAGTCTGTATTAATTGATAAGACTCGGAGACATTTCATTTGGATTGCTGTGCCAGACCTACAAATATGCCAATCGGGCTGAATGTGCATTCAACAATAGTAGTAGTATAGATGGACCATAAGTGGCACGCATCGGAAAGGGCCAAGATGCTGGTTAAAAAAAGGATGCTGTTTTAGCCAAAAAAAGTACAGCGGCCTGGCTTATGTATGTTAGTTGATATTATTGATCCATATACTCTATAAGTGTTTATATGTCTGTTAGTTCTATACATTCTTGGTTGATTGACTCGGTATTTGAATCTTGATACATCGCTTGTGTACATATCTAAATGGGAGTACACATTATGCTGCGTGTGACATTTGAGTTGGACATGAAGTGTTCCAAATATTCGAATTCACCTTAAACTGGATTCTAGTTTCTGAATTTGAGTATCGACATTTGTAAACCATATTCATATATGACAGTGGAATACATCTTTGTCGTCCTTTTGAAGATATATAAAAACACATAGAATGATTTATAAAGATTCATATAGGAATACAAAGTGGATTCGAATTTAGTTGCCAGGGTAAACGTGGATGCTTATTGTCCCAAAATTCGAAAGAAGTAGCAAAATGTCCACTCCCATGTCGGCTGCCTGAAGCCAAGTGTTTGGGAGATGGAAATTACTGTCTACCCATTACACGGACAATCCATCAGCCCGATTTCCACTTCTCTAAATAGGGGTAGGTTAGTAACTTCAATTAGATGTGACACGACCGCCTCTGAGCCCATTCCGACACGGTGGGCGTTAAACATGGGCGGCAAAACACATTTGATTCAAGCTCGTCCGAAAGACCTCTGTTTCTCCCTCTATTCCCCATTCATACATGGTGGGCGGCAAAACAAACTCGACTCGGCCAAAATTGATGTAGGCAAATATTTTCAATAGGGGCAGGTTTGTAACTTCACTCAGACGTGACACAATTGCCCTACATGTCAGCCCCATTCATACACCATGGGCACCAACCATGGACGCCAACCATGGGTGCCAACCATGGGTGCCAACCATCCTCTCCTCGCCCGAAATCGCTCTGGGCAAATATTGGCGAGATGCGAGATTACCGTCCTATCCCCAGCCGACGAGACGTCAAATTTTTAAACGAGGCTAAGTTTGTAACTTTCCCATATTTCAGACAGGCGTGTCCCAAAAACATGGTTCCCTGTACCTCTCGCTCCATTTTCCCATTCATACACTGTCCGCGCTAGAACACCCCATCCCCACACCAGCCTCCATCTGCCACCGCATCCATCGCCGCCGTCCTCCACCACATCCATCGCCACCGTCCTCCACCATGCCGGAGCTCCTACCAAGACCGCGTCGTCCACTGCTAGAGATGGACGTTTCTCATCCACGACGACGGACCAATAGCCTTGCATCGCGTCCTCTCACTTCATCGGCTCTTAACTTGGTTACTCTACTTTCTTTTCAGCTCTTAGAATTATTTCTTAGTTCGAAGCAAACAATGGATGCTAAATATCATTTCTCTGGTTTGCAGCTTCAAATCTGCCATGGCACATCCATAATATGGTTTAATTGATCATGCTTAGGGTTTAATTGATCATGTTGGTTCCGTGGTGGTTTCTTTAATAGAAATCGGAGGGGAAACCCTCTTTTACTAAAAAAATATGCTTAGAGTTTCCCCCTTTTATGATCACTATACGATCAAAATACGTGCTTCGTGTCATAAAAAAATATGCTTAGAGTTTCGAAAATGCATGTTCGCCGCTCGGGTGTGTATCTCTACAGGGTGCCCATGGTGGGCCGGCCCACCCTAGGATTTTGGGTCATCCCAGGCCCTGATTCCCCTCTGTTCTGCTACGCGCTTCCGATCACTACTCGCCCCCAGCCGCCTGCCTCGCCGGCAACTTACTGTCCCCGGACGACATGACTCTAGTAGGAGACGCCGGACAAACAGGAAGCCATGAGCCGCTCGCCCAACAGTGTCACCACTGCCCGGGCGCGCCACCGTGCCTACCTTCCCAATCCGTTCAGGGCTCAGGCGTGCAACACCCACCAAGCCAACCTGATTTATCCTGAGATACGTCCTCAACACTCAGTAGCCACTCATCATCACCCATTTTCTAATTGATTCATTACTCATTAGGCAGGACTGACATCAGGATTCATTACTCAAAATTCCGGCCCTCGGAACAGAAACTAGTCATTTTGGATTGTTGGTCGTAGTCACATTGACCCAGATTACTACTGCAAGCCAGGTTTGTTGACAATTTTACTTGTCTTTCTTACTCATTCAATATAATATCCAATTATTCACGTCGATTAGTTGCAAACAATAAGTGCTAGACAAACTTCTTCATTCAGATTTTGGACGGTCTCTTACTACAGTTACAGTTCTGCATACTTGTCCTAATAAGCTCACAATTAAATGATTGATTCACTACATCTATGCTTGCCTTGTCATATTTGTTGTCAATATTCTTTTAGGGTGGACCACCCTATTTCTAAATACTGGAACCGTAGACATGAATGAATAGTATTTCTCTATGTGATCTCTTCCATCATGTGTGGGTAACGAACACTGCATTGTATAGAAAGAAAGTGTCATTTGCAGCTTTTACATAGGTTTCGATCTTTTACATGGAATACAATCTGCCTACTTGCTTTGTGTCGCACTACCAACACTCCACCCTTGAATCTAAACATTACGCCACTCATAATTGCTTAGTTTATTTGTTCAAATACGAATTTCATATGATTTTAATGTTCCTACTTTAGTCTTGAAATGTGTGCCTGCCTATTATAGAGACATAAGGGGTTTGTATTTCTGTGTGTGGTCTGGTCAGCACAGTTGGGGAGGTGAACTTTGCATATGCAGGGGTTTATAGGGAGACGCTCTCCGAGTTGAATCCGCAATGCATTCCATATATAATCTGACTACTTTTTATGTTTTCATGAATCTCAGATTCTGAACAGTATCATAATGATTATGAGCTTGCGCGCATGAAAAGAATAAAGCAGAACAATGCCATGGCTGTCAAACTTGGCATTAAGGGACTGAAATCAAGTCTGGATGCAATGCAATGCAAACGCTCTCCACATACAGATTCATGCTCAAAATATGATCCTAACAGTGATTCTGAGCTAGAGATAGACCTAAGTCAATGTAGCTCCCTAGCGGAGGAGTCAGAGGAAGATGCCCTATCTTATTCACCCATCAAGGTACTTGCTCTAACTTTCCAAGGTTACATTGCTCGCACATATCTTGCAACTGATGCTTTGCATTGCTTCTACTTTGTTGAACTGCCATTAGCTTAGTTTACACATCGTGTATTTGAATATGCCCTGCCTATCCATTTTTAGTACATATTCCATTTGTCATCATACCATATTTATCCATTCAAATGTTGTTCTTGTGTATCAGACGTTCAAAAGGAAGAGGGCGATTGCTGATCGTGGAGGAGCACAAGCAAAGTATTTGGAAAAGGTAGTGGCACCTGATAAATCAAATAGCCCATTAGGTGTAGTTGCAATATCACCTGACCCACAAAATACCCCAACTCTAGCAGACTCTAGCCCTACTACACTGGTCATTTCTGATGCCCCAACTCAGCAGACCCCAACTGCAGCAAACAGTATGATTAAGCCAGTTGACATAGCACTAGCTGTACGATGCAAAACACCCATTCCAGCAAAGAGTACACCAAATCCAGTTGCCAAATCCCTTTTCGAACCAGAGAGAGCCCCAATTGCAGCAAATAGGACCCCTGTTCCATTTCTTCCTAGTTTAGAAGACAAAGCTTATGTTGTTGTCAGGAACTTTGTGTGCATCTTTCCTTCATGGAAAGATTATACCGCGGACACCGAACAATTTCCAGTCTTCCTCCACAACTTACGCGTAAGTAATGTACTAATGTTATTCATGGTCATTACTGCATATGTTTCTGCTGACAGAAGACACAAGATTTCATTCTTTTAAATAGGCGAGGAGCAAACTGGATTGTGATGAAGAGCAGGAGTTGGTTGCACTTTTCAAGCACTCATTGATGAAGTATCGTTCCTACCTGAGGCAAGCGCACTTTGATGGCAAGCCTCTGAACAAAATTTCTGTAAAGTCTCCGGTGCAACATTTATCCAACGGTGACTAGAGTAATCTTGTTACACATTGGTCTCAGCTGCAGCGTAAGGTACTGTCTATGATATCACATCACAATTTGAACTACATTTCTGCATTTGCCTTAATGTCTCACTTGTACGAAAACTGTTAGCAGAAGAACATTCGTTCTCAAGGGACCACAGAATCTCAGAACTATACTGCACACTGCATTGCTCTTGTGAGTACCTCTTGCCCTGTCTGACCATACTTACTTTCATAGCTGTTTGATTATGTAGCATCACTGCACATGTTAGCCTCGTAATCGTCCATTTGGTGTGCATTATAAGATCCGTATGGACTCTTACACAAATTTAGAATCAACCCAATGCTTTTGAAGAGGTTTAGCTCTGCAGTCCTCTTGTAAGGACTGAACATGGTCTATCACTGTACTTACATTAACAGCTACTCCCTCCGTCCCATAATATAAGAATGTTTTGTACAGTACACCAATGTTCAAAACACTCTTGTATTATGGGAAGAGGGATTGGTTAATTTTGTAGCATTCTGCATCTTATCTCCCTCGCCCACCATTTACTAAAAAAGATCAGATCTATATTTAATCTTACCAACAAGTAGAATACACAGACGATGCCACTGCAGAAGTGTAGCCCATTGCTCTTGTCAGTACATTTTGTCCTGTAACGCTTGTACTTCTAGGGATTGGTAGTTGATTATGTAGCATCAATCTGCATCTTATCTTCATTATCCTCTATCCCTTCCAGTATTATCATATCTATAATTACTCTCTACAAAATGTAGAGTACAGGCAATGCTTCTGAAGAAGATTTTGTGCTGAAATTCTTGAGTTATCCTTCCCTTGACATGGAGAAGGGCATTATAAAGCCGGTGTTAACTGTCAATGTAAGTTAGTCCTTCTAAAGCCTTTATCATCAACTGCTGTTTAATTTGCTCATACTCCCTATCGTTTACTGCTGTTTAGTTTGTTGTTTCTACCAAAATGCATGTTCGTAAGAACCGTAAGTTCTAAGTTTTACTTGCAAAACCAAATTTATTATTCATACCATGCACATTACTTAATACTCCCTATATGTATGCTTGGTTTTGTGGATCTATAATCCAGTGTGTGGTGAAGCAGCCCACGTTTGCACCTTGTCATCTCCTGTTTTATCTTACTAATGTGGCTGATGATATGAACAACATGCCATGCACATTATCCAAAATAGATACAATGATTTTCTTTGCCCTTCATCTATGCTTGTTATGTTTACATGGTAATCCAGTAGTGTGGTGAAGCTCCCCGCATTATGAACAATGCCAAATTATGCTATTGATATTTTGAACTTACTCTTTATTTTCTAATTTGAAATTGGATAGAATTGACAGAACAATTATCATCTTTATTTATACACCTGCAAAACCTGTCATCTCTCTGCTTTGTTTCAGGGTGATATGCCTGATGGCATGCACAAGTCTGCTGAAGGCTGTGAGACAAACCCAACATATATTGCAGCAAAGAGGGCAAAACATCTTGAAGATAGCGAGACAACCCCAAAGTCTTGTCTTGATGCAGTGTTCAAGTTACTTGAGACTAACAATCAGACAAGCTCACAGAATTCGTTGTCTGAATCAGTTCGACTTCTTTAGTCCCAAGTTCTAGCAGAAAGGCATTCTGCAACTCAACTTCGACTTGAAGTCCTATCTCTAAGAAAGATTGCGGAGAACACCAATGAGAACCTCATCGCTAAACAGCTACACCTGGAAGCTATGACCGACATGCTAGGCCGGTCTCATAGCCTTGCTCAGCACAGCAGCTTGCGCAGCAGTTCCGCCGCAAGGCTAACCTTTCTTGAACTGTCTTGGAAGTGGTCTCGATTCAGTATTATTTTGTTACGCTGCAATGGTGCCCAGTTTTTGTAATCTGCTTCTTCGTTGCGCTTTATGATCACTGGTGGCGAACTTCAATGCCCAGTGGATGTAATATACCTTAAATCCTTTATTGTATAGTGTAGGTTTATTCTTAGTTACTATGCCGTAATTTCTTTATTGTATAGAGTAGGTTTGTTCTTAATTCCTACTAGTCACTACCATCATTCGCTATCTGAAAAATATCAGATGTAGTCGACCGGGCCGAAACATTCGACTCTAACGGGCTAGGTTTTTAGCGGGCCACAATTGGGCTGGCCTGCGTCTTTCTTGGGCCCGAATGATTGGGGCCTTCACACATTGCGCCGGGCTCAAACTTACACCGGCCTATATTTTAGTTGGGCCTTTTGTCGACCCAGTGCTTAGTTTCGCCCAGGTAGCGTTGGGCCATTAACATGCTGAATATTGTACTGGCTTGTTACGGCCGAGATGAAACCACGGGCCTTTAGTAGGCCAAAATGCATGTTGGGCCTCAATTTTCACTAGTCGTCGATGGGCCTTCAGCAGGCCGAAATGTAGACCAGGCCGTTATGGGCCCAGTTAGCTCATGGGCCGTTACCAGGCCGAAACATATCTCGGGCCTTAGTTGGCCCACTAATATCATGGGCCTTTAAGAGGCCGAAAGCTTAGTACAGGCATCAACGGGCCGAATTATGCGACAGGCCTTTAACAGGCTCAAAGTCACGTTGGGCTTAACTGTTGCCAGCTTTAGCACGGGCCGTTAGTGGGCCCGATGTCCCGTCGGACCATATATGGCCCATGGACAGCACAGGCCATTCTCAGGCCGAAAGTCACACCAGGCTGAAATGGGCCCATGTCTACATCAGGCCTCTAACAGGCCGAAAATCACTGGGCTGTAGTCGGGCCCGAATATTCGGCGAACCATTAACGGGCTAGATCTGGCTTCTGGCCGCAAATGGGCCCAAATATTGGGCGAATAATTAACAGGCCAGATCTGGCTTCGGGCCGTAAATGGGCCCAAATATTGGGTGAACAATTAACGGGCCAGATCTGGTTTCGGGCCGTAAATGGGCCTTTATTAAGCAGGCCATTATTGGGCTGGCCCACTAGTACCTGATTAAGTTCTACGAGCCTTTGACTGGGCTGGCCTTTTTAACCTATATGGGCCTCTGTTGGGCCCAGCCACGTGTCGATGTACCATAGGCATCTCCTCCAATGGACGGGCGACATCTGGCCCACTGACGAGCTGACAGGTGTTCCCTTCGGCCAATCAGAATTTTACACGTGGAAATTTCCCATTGCTTGTGGCTGTTAATGGGTTATTGGATCCAAAATCTGACCCGATAGCTTAACGGCGTTCCATTACGGTGGATGCCACGTGTCGGTCACCCTTGATGAAAGCACTTATGTGACGCGCGATTTATCGTCATGGAAGTGGACATTTCCGTGATGATAATTTTGGTAATGTCATGGAATACTTCTGCGACAGCACATGTATAACTATCTTGATTCTGTCATAAAATCGTCATGGATGTACATGCATGACAAAAAACCCGACCTACTATGACAAACACGTATCATCACGGAAGTGTATTTTTTTTGTAGTGGAGATCTCCAACCGGTGGCAGTACGATGACATTCCTCACTACACCGGGGAGAGTAGCCGCTACCCATGAGCATAGAACAACTTAGGCTAAAAGCCTAAGGTTGTGGGAAGTATGTATTTCTCACCGACTTTACATTCATGTTCACACACTATTCTAGTCATCGGTGCTCATACTCTTTCATTGTACTATCCATGCTAGTTTAAATTCTTTTTCTAGTTTTTCTTCTTGTGTGTTTGATAAACCTTAAAGAAAAACAAAAAAAATTAGTTAGTTTAAATTCCATGCATGTAGTAATAATTATAAGAAAACCCAGAAAGATTTCTCGTTCTTCTTTTACTTGTTGGGAGCTCTCCCGTGTAAATAGCTTTATTTTCTTTTCTTTTCTTTCGGGGGTTGAGAGTACAAGACCATATTGAAAATGTTTATTGGCTCTCATATGTATGATTGTTGGTTTAATTTAGAGCCATATTACTTTGTCTTCTCTTGATTTGAATGCTTGCAGATTCCAGTTTAGTCCAATGCATGTGCACTCTTATTATTATACACATCGTCCGGTTGTGCAAGTGAAAGGCAATAATGACGATATATGATGGACTGATTGGGAGGGGAGAAGCTGGTATGAACTCAACCTCTTTTATTTTTGTAAATATGATGAGTTCATCGTTCCTGATTCAGCTTATTATGAATAAACATGTTTGCAATGACATTTACAGATTATAGTTGCTTATGCCATGCTTAATTAGCTATGAGTTATAATGGTTTACTTTGCGTGCCAACATGCTATTAAAATGATTGTGATGTGGTATGATGAGATGGCATCCTCCTTTGAGTGAATTGAGTGACTCGACTTGGCACATGTTCACGCATGTAGTTGAAACAAAATCAACATAGCCTTCACGATATTTATGTTCATGGTGGATTATATCCTACTCATGCTTGAATCTAGTGTAAATTAATTTTAATGCATGTTCATGACTGTTGTCACTCTCTCAGTAGATCGCTTCCCAGTCTTTTGCTAGCCTTCACTTGTACTAAGCGGGAATACTTCTTGTGCATCCAAACTCCATAAACCCCAAAGTTGTTCCATATGAGTCCACCATACCTTCCTATATGCGGTATCTACCTGCCGTTCCAAGTAAATTTGTATGTGCCGAACTCCAAACCTTCAAATGAAATTCTGTTTTGTATGCTCGAGCAGCTCATGTTTCAACTAGGGTTGTCTGTATCTTCTATGCTAGGTGTGTTATTCTCAAGAGGAGTGGACTCCGCTCCTCATTCATGAGAAAATGGCTGGTAACCGGGATGCCCAGTCCCATGATCAAAAAGATCAAAGCAAACCAAATAATAAAACAAAACTCCCCTAGGACTATTGTTGGTATGGATGGTACCCCGTTGTTTCGGATGGTCGTGGAGTGTGCTTGTTGGTGGTGGGGGAGTATAAACTTTACCATTCTGTTTGGGAACCGCCTATAATGCATGTAGTATGGAAGATATTGCCATATCATAGTTGTTGCGTTGACAGTGAAAGTATGCTGCCCAAAATGTTATTTATCTCTCTATTTTAAAATCGAGCTCGGCACCTCTACAAATCCCTGCTTTCCTCTGCGAAGGGCCTATCTATTTACTTTTAGGTTGAGTCAACACCCTTATTAAAAAGCACCCGCTGGAGAGCACACTGTCATTTGTATGCATTACTGTTAGTTTATATTGGGTATGACTTGACTGGATCTCTTTTACCATGAATTACAATGTTTAGTCAGTCCTTGATCTTTAAAGGTGCTCTGCATTTATGTTTTGCAGTCTCAGAAAGGGCTAGCGAGATACCATCTTGTTATATCATATTATGATTGTTTTGAGAAAGTGTTGTCATCCGAGTTTTGTAATTATTGCTTGCTAGCTGATTATGCCATTGATATGAGTAAACATGAGACCTAAGTGTTATTGTGAATATGGTTAGTTCATAATCTTTGCTAAAACCTTGAATGTTGGCTTTACATATTTATAGCAATAAGAGCAAACAGAGTTTGTAAAAGTTTTTCTTTATCACTTTCAGTTTATCAACTGAATTGCTTGAGGAAAAGCAAAGGTTTAAGCTTGGGGGAGTTGATACGTCTCCAACGTATCTACTTTTCCAAACACTTTTGCCCTTGTTTTAGACTCTAACTTGCATGATTTGAATAAAACTAACCCGGATTGACGCTGTTTTCAGCAGAACTGCCATGGTGTTATTTTTGTGCAGAAACAAAAGTTCTCGGAATGACCTGAAAATCCACGGAGATAACTTTTGGAAAATTTAAAAAATACTGGCAAAAGATGAAGGCCAGGGGGTCCACACCCTATCCACGAGGGTGGGGGGCGCGCCCCCTCCCCCTGGGCGTGCCCACCTCTCTCGTGGGCCCCCTGCTGCTCCACCGACCTCAACTCCAACTCCATATATTCCTTTTGCAGAGAAAAAAATCAGAGAGGAAGTTTCATCGTGTTTGACGATACGGAGCTGCCGCCAAGCCCTAAAACCTCTTGGGAGGGCTGATCTCGAGTCTGTTCGATGCTCCAGAGAGGGGGATTCGTCGCCATCGTCATCATTAACCATCGTCCATCACCAATTTCATGATGATCACCGCCGTGCGTGAGTAATTCCATCGTAGGCTTGCTGGACGGTGATGGGTTGGATGAGATTTACCATGTAATCAAGTTAGTTTTGTTAGGGTTTGATCCCTAGTATCCACTATGTTCTGAGATTGATGTTGCTATGACTTTGCTATGCTTAATGCTTGTCACTAGTGACCGAGTGCCATGATTTCAGATCTGAACCTATTATGTTTTCATGAATATATGTGAGTTCTTGATCCTATCTTGCAAGTCTATAATCACCTATTATGTGTTATGATCCGACAACCGCGAAGTGACAATAATCGGGATACTTCTCGGTGATGACCGTAGTTTGAGGAGTTCATGTATTCACTATGTGTTAATGCTTTGGTCTGGTACTCTATTAAAAGGAGGCCTTAATATCCCTTAGTTTCCACTAGGACCCCGCTGCCACGGGAGGGTAGGACAAAAGATGTCATGCAAGTTCTTTTCCATAAGCACGTATGACTATATTCGGAATACATGCCTACATTACATTGATGAACTGGAGCTAGTTCTGTGTCACTCTATGTTATAACCATTACATGATGAATCACATCCGACATAATTATCCATCACTGATCCATTGCCTACGAGCTTTTCACATATTGTGCTTCGCTTATTTACTTTACAGTTGCTACTATTACAATCACTACAATACTGCTATCTTTACATTTACCACTGTTACTATTACTATCATACTACTTTGCTACTAAATACGTTGCTGCAGATACTAAGTTATCCAGGTGTGGTTGAATTGACAACTCAACTTTTAATACTTAAGAATATTATTTGGCTCCCCTTTTGTCGAATCAATAAATTTGGGTTGAATACTCTACCCTTGAAAGCTGTTGCGATCCCCTACACTTGTGGGTTATCGGACATATGTAGTATGTATCAAAAACAGGAAGGCATGTCATTATCAAAGGTATAATGTGTAAAGTAAGGAGATGCAATTTAACCAAATTGGAAGCAATACAAGCTAGACACCATATGCAACATGCAACCACATTTGACAACGCGAAGTTAAAGCAAGCACCTGGGATGGTTGTGTGTGGGAATTGAGATCATCAACTGCAGAGCTACGTTTACTGTCTCCAACTACTGACACTGCACCCTTTAGAGTGCTGAAACACTTAGTGCTTATCTTCGAATTACACTGGAGCAACTTCTGTCTTTTCTTTTCTGCATTCATCAATACCGCGTCAGAGTCTAAAATACCCATGCATAAAAAAACAATAGTGTAAGTATGGGTGAAGTGTGTGCAAAATTAGTACAGTGTAAAGGTGGCAGATAGCAGGCTAGTGAGAAATAAATGATGGGAGACATATGATAGCTCTACAACATGCATGGCACACTAAATTACTACAGGATTCTATGAAAATAACAGTCGAATGAAAACAAATGGGTCAGTCCATTTTTTCTACACCGTCTGATGTACAAAGAATGGGCAGATCACCTTCATCTACATCTATCCAGTCAGTGTTGACGATCTTCCTCGAAACGCCAGCGACCACCAGCCCAGTCCCCTGCCTCCGCCCTCCCCTCGACCTCACCGCACCGCCGTGCTTGGCATTGCCCCCGGCCATCCATTCAAGCCCCGCTGACCTCCAGATCGGGCGCAAGCAACTCCTGCACCCCACACCCCTATGACAGACACCGATGCGCTGCTTCCCAAGTGAACAGGTGGACTAGGTGCTCTGCACGCCTAAGCGGGTGCTGCTTCTTTTAATTGCGGTTTGATTGACCCCAAATTGAAAACCAGGCGGGCTATTGACCTCTAGAAAAGGTGAAATAGTAAAGGGAGGAAACCTTGTGCATTTAGTATCGCTAAGAATATGTAGTAAGAAGTGCTCAACTAGTTTCTTTCATGGGATGAATACGGTGTGAGTAGAGACGTAAGATTTGCACGAATAAGGGAACATGAGTACCTCTTTCTGCTAGTAGTGCTGAGTCCTCCTTCTGTTTTTCCAACGATCTTCTTGTGGTTCGCTAGAACGAGAAGTTGTGGAGGACGATGGAGCCTTGGACAAACCCATGGACAAGTTGTTGAGTGTGGTGCGGTGGCCGTCTGTCGGTGGTGGGAACCAGATCCAAGGCGCCAAACGACAACGTAGCGGGAACAACTCCGGTGCGGTGGACTGTTGCGACAGTGGAGCGGCAGCAGTGAGCGCAGGACGGCGTGGTCGAAGTGGTTCTGGTACAGCGCACGTCGGCGTCGGCGTCGTGGAGGCAGCTCTGCCTCGGCATTAGCTGCTAAGTCCTTGAGGGTGTTGCGGTTGCGGTTGCGTTGGCGACGACATCGGGGTACCGGCTCCGGCGTGATGGAGGAGGGCGGCGGTGGATTGGACACTATGGGGTGGATGATGGAGGAGGCTGGGGTTTCGCGGCTGGTGGAGAGGGCATTTTGGCGCCCACAGAGTATGAATGGGGAAACGGAGGGAGGGGGACTAAGGGGGAACAATGTTTCGGTTTGGGACGCGCTT
Organism: Triticum dicoccoides; assembly: GCF_002162155.2. Taxonomy (NCBI): domain Eukaryota; kingdom Viridiplantae; phylum Streptophyta; class Magnoliopsida; order Poales; family Poaceae; genus Triticum; species Triticum dicoccoides. Next base: position 167,228,108 of record NC_041383.1, read on the forward strand.
GTTTGAAATTTGGGGAAAGTTACAAACTTTGCCTCCATCTAAAATTTCAGACATATTGTGGGTTGGGGGTAGGACAGTAATCTCTGGTGTCCCAAATGTGGGAGGGATAGATTTCGGCCGAGCGCATGGGTGTTTAGGCGCCCATGGTGTATGAATGCTTCTCGGAGGCGGTTGAGACTAGCGTCTTGGTGAAGTTACAAACCTACCCTGGTTTAGACCTTTGGACATCGGGCCGATAGGCTACACGGGCCAGAGTGAGGACAGCAATTTCGTACCACCAAACATTAGTCTCGCGTGGTTTCGGGTGACCAGAGGCTTATTTGGCGCTTCGTTCAATATTTGGGAGCAGAAGCATTAATGTTTTTGGTTCTCTTGAATTGAACTTTCAAGATTTGTCAAACCTCACAAATCTTTACTCTTGAAAATCCTAAAGCTACGATTATTTTGGAATGGAGGGGGTACATTTGAATATACATTGTACACGAGTATATATTAGAAAACATGCAACTTACCTCGGTTCATGCATGGTTCCAGATATAATCTCCTTGGTTGCAAAAAAAGTTGGACATGCGTATGAATATATAGCATGTTCAAACGCACAACAAAGATTGATGCCCCCTTTTAGATCTGATTTACAAATGCCATTATCTCGGGTTCAAATAGATGAATGCACTTCTTATGAATTCGAATCTTTGAAACCCCCTTTATGTTGAATTCAACATGTATTCTATTTTGTAGCTAGCAATTTGGAATGTATCCATGCAAGTGAAAAATGTATAAAGTGCTTCACACTAACAACATGGAGTGCACTAATTAATGTTTGTATATGAACTGCAAAAGCAATCCATTGCCTGTATTTCAAACCGCTCTCACTCTATGGATCGATAATATGAAATAAACACATGCACATGCTAGAATTCAATAGAGTATGGGTGTCTGATAGACCGATTTTCGTCCAAACGCAATTTGCAAAATTCATGATCTTATCCGAAATAATAATGCCATTTATATTTTAATTTAATGCGTAGAATCGCCTTTTACACGTAGATGCACTATGCCTTGGGCCGTTCTCACAAATGCGCTATATATCTCTCTATCTAACGCATAAGTGCACACACTTTATATGCATCGACATTTCTCTTTCACACATGCTCACAATCTCTCCCGGGGTGTCGGGTGTCTCACGCACATGCTCTCTCTCTCTCTCTCTCTCTCTCTCTCTCTCTCTCTCTCTCTCTCTCTCTCTTTCTGACTACTATGTACCACTCTTTTCACTAATCTCAGTTCAAAAACACTATTTCTCTCACATGCATATATACGCATGCATGGTCTCTACTAGCCCTCTATATGCACATATATGTGCGTGTCTCCCGCACGCACATTATCTTTAGGCCTCTCTCACCACACATTGCCCCCGATCCCCCCCAGACACACCTCTCTCTTAGTAGCTGGCAGATATGATTCCATCATATCATTCGGTAGGATATCCCTGACTGTTAGGCTGGATGGTAATACGAGGCAAAGTTTTACCCTAGTTCGGACCATTGCAGTTGAGGAAAAAGCCTACTCTTGGTACAATATATTAGTGATAGGGGTGTCTACAAAGTACACGTGAATACCAGGAATTGTGTGTGTGTGTGTACTATCGACGAACTAGCCCCCAAGCTTCTATAACATACTCGGGGCCTAGGGTTACAAATAATATATAGTCAGTTTATCACCAGTTGGGATAGAGTCCTCCACGACTCTGGTAGCTTCGTGTTGTACGCCGAGTCCTCCACATGGGTCTTCATATAATGCGTCTCGGTCCAACCTATGTGTGTCGGTGTACTAGAATAGGGGTACCCTAGTACCACGAACTTGTGCACGGGCAGTTGCAGCACCCCACGGCAAGGCTTGCCGGGCGACCGCCAAGATCCTCCGTGGTTCCTTTGGAGCCATTCAGGAACAAAGTATTTAAGCTCAGGAGACAAGGCCCCGGCAAGAGGAGCTTGCCGGGAAGGCCAGCCAAGGCATTTCAAGGAACTTGCCGCGACGCGCCGCGCGTCCCGGCAAGGCCCGGTGGGCGACAAGCTCCCGGACCCGACAAGACAACGACCGCGGCAAGGCACTTGGCGCGACAAGCGGCCACTCTGTGCCCACACTCCAGCGCATCCACCAACGTGTCGCTCTGGGGGCCTTTCCAGGCGCGCGTGGCAGGAGGCTGTGCAGCCAGCGGTGCGCGGTGGCATGCGAAGCTGACAAGATCGCCATCGTGGCGAGCGGTGGCGCCCCTGACGGTCCTTTTCTGCACTGTTCGGGCTACACAGACGGGCATTTAATGCCCTTGTCCCCTGCCATCAGGGTTAGGTAGGAAACACTGTACAGGCAGCTGTACCAACCACTCCTCTTTTTACACTTCTACCCTTCTCTGCGTTGCCACCTGTCGGTGACCCCTTTAGCATATAAAAGGAGGCCCATGCGCAATGGAGAGGGGTTTCAGACACATTTGGAAGCCAGAAAAACACTTAGCTATCTAAAGCAAGAACGTAATAGAATCAGACAAGCAGCAGTAGGAGTATTATCTCTCCGGAGAGCTCCGAAGCTGGGTAAACTGCTCGTGTTCTTCGCCTCGATCTGCTCTTCGTGCGATCTCCGCCCCCCCGTCGAACCGAAAGGGGCCAAGGTGTTCGTGCATCAGTTTCCCCTGACATCTTTGGCGCGCCAGGTAGGGGGCGTCAAGGTTGTGTGAACCTGATCCGGCGTTCACACGAGCTAGATCTTCATTTTCTTCATCAACATGCCACCGAAGAAGAAGGCTTCGGAGGCAGCTGTTCCGTCCACGTCGATCCCACCGCCACCGGAGCAAACGGGTGGTGGGGTAGACGTCGGCGGAAGGACGTACGTCGACGAGGAAGCTCATGACGCTGCCAGGTCCAAGGGCAAGGCGGCGCAGACCTCGACGTCCGCGCTTGTTCCACGCCCATCTCAGGAGGCGCAGGACCGACAGCGTCATGGTACTCGCAGTACCATACGTTTGTTGGGCCAAGATCAAGCTGGTGGATCCCGGGGCGCTCAAGACCAGCATGCACGCCAGCGTACCAGCACGAGCGAGACACGGTCGCCCGGACGGGATAATGCTCCTTCTAACATAGTTAGAAGTCCGAGCACATCCCGCTCCTCGCGCCGTCTACCACTGCCACCCACCACTCCGGCAGAAGCTTTGGCGCGAGCTCAACTGCTCCTGGATTACCCTCCGACGTCGGACAAGATCGATGAATGGAGGGCCACCATTCAGAGTCTCATCAGCTACGCCAACAGCGACACTCCGCGGCAGCCGAGCACGTCGCCGCCGCGGCAGGGTTGCCAGGCACGAGCCGGTGGCGACGAAACTGGTGGGGGTGCAACCACCATGCAATCACCACTCCGAAGGCCAAGATCGCCGACTCGCCGGATCCACCTCGACAGCGACTCCACCGCATCGTCGGATCCACGAGCTCGTCGCGATCAGTGCCAAGTTCTTCACGATCGACAGCAAGAAGATGCTCGTACTCGCATCGAGCGCCGAAGAGAAGCCCGATGTCAATCCGACAAGCGTGCTGGGCCCTCTGTTGACATGCATGCACCAGGGGAACCAGGCGACTTGCCGTACGCGGTAGGTTGCCCTGCGTTCACTCGTGAGCTGCGGCAAGTCCAGTGGCCCAGCAAGAAGAACTTCAAGCCAGATGTACCGGAGAAGTACGATGGCAGGACGCATCCGTCGGAGTTCCTCAGCATCTACACCATTGCGGTGCAGGCTGCCGGGGGACGGGACGACAAGATCCTTGCCAACTACTTCCCGCTGGTGCTCAAGCCCAACATCAGATCCTGGCTCATGCACTTGCCAGACAACTCCATATCCTCTTGGGCCGATCTATGCCATCAATTTGTCGGCACCTTCACAGGCGGCCACAAGCCTCATGGCCAAGAGAGTGACCTTCATCTGCTCGCCCAGAAGGAAGGAGAACACCTACGCAAGTACATTCAGAGATTCAGCAGTGTACAGCACAACATCCCAGACGTCCACCCTGCCGTGGTGATCAGCGCGTTCCATCAGAACGTGCGAAACCGTAGGATGCGGGAGGAAATGGCGATGTGCAAGATCAGAGACGTCAGTGAGCTATATGCCCTGGCCGACAAGTGTGCACGTGCTGAGGAAGGGAGGAGACTCCCCGGAGAGAACATAGGAGCAGGAGGATCTGACGGTGAGGATGCAGCCCCGGCAAGGAAAAACCGGCGGCGAAACAATAGGAGGAAGAAAGGAAAAGAGGTGCTAGTCGTCGAGCAGTCCGGCAACGGTGGTGGCACCAAGAAAGCCAAAGCTGGTGACTCCGGCAAGGAGATTACCGCAGAGGCTGTGGCGGTCGCCGACAAGCAGGACGGCACCAACAAGCAGTACTGCAAGATCCACCGCACCAAGGGCCATGACCTCCAGAGCTGCAAGAAGGTCGAGCAGCTTGTTGAGCAACAGAAAGCTGAATACGAGCGGCGCGACAAGGAGAAAGCCCAGGAAGGTGCTGGAGGATCCGGCAAGAAACGTCCCGGCCGAGGAGGACGCCGCGGCAAGGCCAAGCAGCGGCAAGGAGACAGACCTCCTGGCGGCCGCGACAAGGATGAATATGACGACGACGATGAAGACATGGATGATGAGGAGACTGATGAGTAGGAGTTCCAGAAAGCCACAGAGGTCCTGTGCGTTGATGGCGGCGCTTCTCTGCATACTTCGCACCGCCAGCTCAAGCAGTGGGTGCGGGAAGTTAATGCAGCAGAACCACCCGTCGAGTCACGCATGTCACACCCTAGCTAGTCATGCATTAGAGTGTTGCATCATGTTTACTCTTTCATCAGAAAACTTGAAATGGGGATCTGTGAAACCCTCAGAATCATCTTGAAAATGACCCAAATGAAAATTTCTCCAAAATGATCCAAGAAAAATGCTCATGTTGCTCTCTGAAAATATTGGACAGAGATAAAAATCAAACCAATAATTTTAGTGGCTCATGGACATTTATTTTGGGCATTTTGAATTAATGCATAGGTATTTGCATTGGAATTATATTAATTATATATATTAATATATGCCCAAAAATTATGCCATTTGTAAAAGAGCCTTGGAATAATATATAAGGCTCCTGCAAAAATTGGCATAAGTTAAATAAATGATTTAATATATTAATTAAATCAAAACAAATGTCAGAAAATTTAAAAAAAAACAGAAAGGAATACAGGAGGAGCTTACCTGGGCCCCTCCACTGTGCGGCCCAGCCAGTTGGCTGGCCCAGCCAGCAGCCGGCCCAGCCCACCTCCCTCCTCTGTCGTCTTCGTCCAGACAGAGGGAGGGGAGTGTGGCCGGCGCGCGCGCGCGCCACCGCGCCACGCCACCTGCTCGCCTGCTTGCCTGGCCTCCTCTCCTCGCCTCGATGGCCTGGACGACGCCACGCCTCTTCCTCTCTCTCTCTCACTCTCCCCCGGCTTCTCCCTCGCTCTCTCTCGCTCTCGGCCGAAGCACACCGTCGCCGCCGTTCGCCGTAGCCACTGACTCCGGCCACCCCTCGCTCCCCCGAGTAGCTCAGAAGCTCCGCCACAACTCCCTCTTCCTCCCCACCGCTCCACGAGTCCCCGGAAGCCCTGCATCGCCGCCTCGTCGCCGTTCCCCTCTTCGGACTCCGATCACCGTCGCCGACGAATTCGCCGTCTCCAGCGCGTCCCCGAGCCCACTTCGACGCCCACTGCAACCGCGGTGAGCCCACGAGTCGTTTCCCCCTCTCCTTCCCCTCGTTCCCTCACCGTAGCTGCATCTCCACCACGGCCGAACCTCCGTCGTCGCCGAGCTCGCCGTCGACGTAGCTCCGGTGACCATTTGGTCACCCCGACGAGTCCAACACGTTCGCAAGAACCAGTAGAGCCCCCCTAGCGCCTCACTTTGCTCGACTTCGAGCTCCAGCACCAATCCCGCGCACGACCGAACCCCGGCGGCCGCAGCCGAGCTCACCGCCGTCAACTCCGGCCACCCCGACCCCAACTGACTCCGCCAAGAGCCGCGGGTCGTCCTCAGCTTCACTCCGGTGGTCGCCACGGTCCATTTGGTGGCCGAAACAACCAAAACCACTATCGCCGCCGCACTGTTGGTCGCCGCCGGCCAGAACTCCGGCGAGCTGACGTGGCCTAGATGATTAACCACTAATCCACCACCCCCAGACGCTGACAGTGGGTCCCCAGGGCTTAGTCAAAGCTAACCAGCCCCGGGTCAACGCGGGATTAGCCCCTGGTCACTGACGTGTGGACCCCACACGTCAGGTTTGACCCGAGCCAGCTCTGTTGACCTGCTGATGTCACTGTGATGTCAGGCTGACGCAGTAAATGTAATTCTGGATTTAAATTTAATCAGGAAATTCCAGAATATTATTTAAACTTCAAAAATTCATAACTTTTATTCTGTAACTCCAAATTGGACAAATAATATATGAAAAATGATCAGAAAAATCCAATCTATCCATCTGTACTATTTTCATGCATGATCAAACAAGTTAAATTGATGTTTTAATCAGAACAAGAAAAGGCACTTTAAAAGGCCATATTTGAATTTGAAATTTGAATCTTTGATTCAAATTTTTTCAAACCCTCCTGGCTTTAGTTGCATTAGCCCAACACACTCATATTGCCATGTTTCATGCATGCATCATATTGTTGCACATTGTTTGGTGATGCCTGTGTATCGTTATCCTTTGCGACAGGATCTGTCCCCGAGGAGTACCGTGATTACCCTAACGAAGAGTCGTATCCGTGCAACGAACCATCAGGCAAGCAACCAACCATTTGATCATATCGATACAATCCCATGTTCTCGCTCCTGCTCTCTTTTACTGCATTAAGACAACGCGATTCAAACTGCTGTGTGCTACGGTAGTTGAACCCATTTCCTCTGCATGACCTGTCATTGCCACAGTAACTAGATGAAACCCACTAGCATGTGTAGGAGTTGATTGAGCCATATGTATGTGTTGTTCCTACCTTGCTATGCCTGCTATGCTTAGAGTTGTGTCAGGTCTGGTTCATCTGGGAGATGGGCTAGAGTGAAATGATTATGTCGGTAATGAGAGTGGTGTGGTGAACACGATTTGGTAAAGGTATCGATGAGAGGCCATGTAGGAGTACATGGTGGGTTGTTTCATTGAAGCCGACCCTAAGCACTGAGATCTGTATGTGTGATTTAAGAACCAGCTACTACCATGCATTGGGCCCGAAACCAATGGACCCTCTCGACTTCTTATTCACCCTAGCTCTCCGTCCAGGAGTTGCAAGTAGTTTCTGGTGTTTGTAGCCTACTGGAGGCCGTGGACAGCGCTGACCGTAGGGGTGGGCTGTGATGCGGTAGGTACGTGGCCGGGTGTACCGAATACCCGTTAGGTATCTCGGGAACCCTGTTCACATCGTTCGGGGCCGTATGGGAAACCTCGGCCGGACTCCCTGCGGATGGAACCTGAATAGGCGATAAACCTGGACTGGAGCCTTAGGTGATTAGGTAGGTCGTGGCCGACACCCACGTTGGGCTTCCGCTTGAAGGTTGCCGAGTACATGTCGTGTAAACGACGGTAAGTGGTGAGAGCATGTATGAAGAAGTACACCCCTGCAGGGTAAACATGATCTATTCGAATAGCCGCGTCCGCGGTAAAGGACTACTTGGTTGCCTATACAGTTCATAGACAAGTAAATGGAAACTACTAAAAGCCTCAAGATAAGTGTGAGTGCCGAGGATGGCTCTTCCGTAGGAAGACGGAGGTGGATCCTCGGTAGTGTATTGAAGTGGTGAATAGTGGACTCGAGTGCGCAAAACTATTTCAAATGGAGTATCATAGGATAGTCTAGCCAAGAGTCAAAGCTGGCTTGCTGCAATAACTCCACCAACCCTTCTTGATACTATGCATGTATGTAGGATCTGCTGTAAGTCTTGCTGAGTACCTTTGTACTCATGTTGCTATAATCTACATTTTTACAGAAGACGCTGCAACCCCTTCTGATGGGTTCTATGTAGACGTTGACATCAACGAGTAGGCTAAAGACCCAGGTGGTGACCCTGAGCTTGTGAAGGACCACGTAGTATAGCCAGGCTTTCCAAGCCTCTTTTATTTTACTAGTTGTCTGTACTCAGACAAGTTACTTCCGCTGTTGGCTTGTATGATTGTATGACTTGTATGTTGGGTCGTGAGACCCGTACCTTTGTGTGTATGCTATGTATGGCTCCCTGAGCCTTAAATAAAGTACTTGTGTCGTAGAGTCATGTTGTGATGCTTCGTTGTATTTGCACATATCGAG
>NC_041383.1:167236863-167238298 GCF_002162155.2 Triticum dicoccoides
ATCCCGCGCACGACCGAACCCCGGCGGCCGCAGCCGAGCTCACCGCCGTCAACTCCGGCCACCCCGACCCCAACTGACTCCGCCAAGAGCCGCGGGTCGTCCTCAGCTTCACTCCGGTGGTCGCCACGGTCCATTTGGTGGCCGAAACAACCAAAACCACTATCGCCGCCGCACTGTTGGTCGCCGCCGGCCAGAACTCCGGCGAGCTGACGTGGCCTAGATGATTAACCACTAATCCACCACCCCCAGACGCTGACAGTGGGTCCCCAGGGCTTAGTCAAAGCTAACCAGCCCCGGGTCAACGCGGGATTAGCCCCTGGTCACTGACGTGTGGACCCCACACGTCAGGTTTGACCCGAGCCAGCTCTGTTGACCTGCTGATGTCACTGTGATGTCAGGCTGACGCAGTAAATGTAATTCTGGATTTAAATTTAATCAGGAAATTCCAGAATATTATTTAAACTTCAAAAATTCATAACTTTTATTCTGTAACTCCAAATTGGACAAATAATATATGAAAAATGATCAGAAAAATCCAATCTATCCATCTGTACTATTTTCATGCATGATCAAACAAGTTAAATTGATGTTTTAGTCAGAACAAGAAAAGGCACTTTAAAAGGCCATATTTGAATTTGAAATTTGAATCTTTGATTCAAATTTGTTCAAACCCTCCTGGATTTAGTTGCATTAGCCCAACACACTCATATTGCCATGTTTCATGCATGCATCATATTGTTGCACATTGTTTGGTGATGCCTGTGTATCGTTATCCTTTGCGACAGGATCTGTCCCCGAGGAGTACCGTGATTACCCTAACGAAGAGTCGTATCCGTGCAACGAACCATCAGGCAAGCAACCAACCATTTGATCATATCGATACAATCCCATGTTCTCGCTCCTGCTCTCTTTTACTGCATTAAGACAACGCGATTCAAACTGCTGTGTGCTACGGTAGTTGAACCCATTTCCTCTGCATGACCTGTCATTGCCACAGTAACTAGATGAAACCCACTAGCATGTGTAGGAGTTGATTGAGCCATATGTATGTGTTGTTCCTACCTTGCTATGCCTGCTATGCTTAGAGTTGTGTCAGGTCTGGTTCATCTGGGAGATGGGCTAGAGTGAAATGATTATGTCGGTAATGAGAGTGGTGTGGTGAACACGATTTGGTAAAGGTATCGATGAGAGGCCATGTAGGAGTACATGGTGGGTTGTTTCATTGAAGCCGACCCTAAGCACTGAGATCTGTATGTGTGATTTAAGAACCAGCTACTACCATGCATTGGGCCCGAAACCAATGGACCCTCTCGACTTCTTATTCACCCTAGCTCTCCGTCCAGGAGTTGCAAGTAGTTTCTGGTGTTTGTAGCCTACTGGAGGCCGTGGACAGCGCTGACCGTAGGGGTGGGCTGTGATGCGGTAGGTACGTGGC
>NC_041383.1:167240296-167249749 GCF_002162155.2 Triticum dicoccoides
CTGTTATGCTGCCGAAATTTTGCTAGAAATTCTAATGCCCTTGCATTATGATTATCCTTTCAGATGGCCAATCGCGACCTCAATCAAGTGGTTCGCCTGACTCGATGCCTAGATGTACCCGGCCATACTGCTAAGTTGGTCAGGGTAATGACTGAGGCTGGATACCGCTGGTATCCTGAGTACACGGTCGAAGAGCAATTCCGAGATTTTAATCAAAGCCAGTATCTCTGCACTGTCAGGATATTTCCATCTTATCCTGGATCCACTGAGCCTCTTCACTGCTCCTATGGACTCGGGGTTACTATCGAGATGGCTGTGCAGGATGCCGCCTACTCTATGATGACCATTATGCGAGTCAGATCTGGTCTATTTCGGGACTCTGACTTCCGGTATATGCCAGGATCACTTCCGGGAGCACAAGGATATCTCCAAGCTATCTATGCTGACTCCACTCAGGAGGATTCACGGACTCGCACCACTGCTGAGATGCTCGAGGATAAGGACCGTGAAAATCGGGCCTTAAGGTTATAGCTCTTCAATACCCGTGCTGACCACTGGGCCACTTTGACTCGGTTCGCACCGGCGGTGCAAGCTGGATATTCAGATATGCGCGATCTCTATCCTGTGAGATCTGCTTTGCCGGACGTGATGGTTTGGCGTGATGTAGGAGGCATCACCCCACCTCGCGGTCCCCGCAGGCCACCGTTTGTTGGTCCAAGGCCTCATCCTAGCCCCTATGGTCCACAAGCTCCGTGAGACCGTCTGTTTCCGGATGATCACGTTGAACTTCCGGGCTATGGAGGTGACTTCTATGAGGACTACTACGGATCAGTTTGAGTTAGTAGTAGTATCACTAGTTCGCACTAGCTATGTCGTCTATCGTCCTGCGTGACTCGTGGGATATGACCTAGTTTGTACTCTTTCCGGAGATGTAGAAAAATAATGTATAGGAGCTTGAGATGCCTCCGATGAGATGTAATCCTCTTTTCACCGTATTAGTACTTTGCTTGGTCTTGTACTAAACCTGTATGGTGTGTATGACGATGGAATAAAGAAGCAGTTTCTGTATCTACCATGTCATACGGATGATCATCTTGCATTTCGAGTTATTCCTTACATTCTATATCCTATGTCGGAATTTTATAATTCTGACTAAATCATTGTCTTGTTTACCTAGGATGGTCAACACGCGCGCTAACCCTGCTTCCCAAGAGCAGGCCGAAGGCAGTGAAGCCAGGAATGAACATCTGCCTCAACCTCCTTCACTAGCCGAGGTTATGATGGAAGCTGAGAGAAACAAGCGAGAGACAAACCGTTTGCTGGAGCGTATTGAACAGAATACAGCACACCATCAGAGGGCTAACGTGGTGTCACTCAGTGATTTTATCAAATTGCATCCACCCACGTTCCGCCACTCCGTCGAGCCTCTCGACGCTGATGACTGGCTTCGCAGTATCTCTCATAAACTGCGTTCCGCGCTGGTAGCGGAGGCTGACAAGGTCACCTTTGCTGCATATCATCTTGAAGGCCCCGCCAGTCTATGGTGGGAGAATTATGGAGCTATGCGCCCAGCAGGCCATGTCACAACTTGGGCTGAATTCAGCGACGCTTTCCGTGAACATCACATTCCGGAGGGTCTCATGGACCGTAAGCGTGAAGAATTTTGCAATTTCACCCAAGGCCGACTTTCTGTGGATGTCTATAGCAGGGAGTTTGGTAATCTTGCACGATATGCAACCGAGGAAGTTTCTACTGACGCCAAGAAGCAAGCAAGGTTCCGTAAGGGCCTTAGTCCTGAGCTTCGCCGCGACCTCCGTCTGCATGAGTGCACATCCTTCTCGAAACTTGTCAACAAAGCCATCAGTGCTGAAACTGGTCAGACTGACTACGACGCAACACGCAAGCATGGACGTGACATGGGTTCCTCATCCGGTGCTGGTCCTCAGAAGCGCCGTGTGTGGGTACCCAACACCGCCCTGCCACCCAGGTTCACACCGAGGCCATCTTTCCAGGCGCCTCGCCCCGCTCAACAGTCTGCTCCAGCTAAGCCCTATGGGGGTCCAACCAATAATGCTCCTCCACGTACCAGTTCCGTGACTTGTTTCAAGTGTGGGGAATCTGGTCATTATATGCGTGAGTGTCCCCAGACCAACCCCAATCAATCTGCTAAAGCTGTTGGCCGTGGCAAGCCGACAGGAAAAGTGTTCCACGCTAAACCGGTCACCGCTTCACGTGGCCATGTCAATTGTGTCTCTGCCGAAGAAGCTCAAGAGGATCCCAACGTCGTTCTCGGTACGCTTCTTGTTAATTGCCACCCGGCATCTGTTCTTTTCGATACAGGAGCCTCTCATTCTTTTATATCTGAAAATTATGCTCGTTTGCATAACGTTGCATTCTGTGACTTGCCATCCACTATGGAAATCTCTACCCCTGGTTCTAGATGGCAGACCTCTAGGGTAAGTTATGGAAATGAGATCCAAGTCGACAGACTTGTCTTCCTTGCATCTTTGATAGCCCTTAAATCTTCAGATATTAATATCATTTTGGGTATGGACTGGATGTCAGCTCATCATGCCCAAATCGATTGCTTTTCTAGGACTGTCCAACTCACCCATCCTTCGGGCAAGATAGTCAATGTCTTGACCCGAATAGCCAAGCGACAATTATATTCTCTTAACGCCAACCCTTTGCCAGACCTTGAGGACGTTCCGATAGTCCGAGACTTTCCGGATGTCTTTCCAGAGGAATTGCCAGGTGTTCCACCTGACAGGGATGTTGAGTTTGTAATAGACCTCATCCCCGGAACCGTTCTGATTGCTAGAAGACCTTATAAGATGGCACCCTTAGAACTAGCCGAGCTTAAGAAACAACTCGATGAGTCCTTGAAAAAGGGTTTCATCCGCCCTAGTTCATCTCCGTGGGCTTGCCCCGTCCTATTCGTCAAGAAGAAGGATGGAACGGACCGGATGGTTGTTGATTACCGACCTGTCAATTTGGTCACAATCAAAAACAAATATCCACTTCCCAGGATCAACGACCTGTATGATCAGCTCGCTGGATCCTCAGTCTTCTCTAAGATGGATTTGAGGTTGGGCTACCATCAAATCAAAATCAGAAACGGGGACATTCCTAAAACGGCCTTTGTTACTCGTTATGGCCAATACGAGTACACCGTCATGTCCTTCGGTTTAACCAATGCACCAGCCACCTTTTCTCGGTTAATGAACTCAATCTTCATGGAGTATTTGGATAAATTCGTCGTAGTTTATCTTGATGATATACTCATCTACTCCAAGAACGAGGAAGAACATGCCGAACATCTAAGACTAGTGTTGCAGAAACTTCGAGAGCATCGCCTTTATGCCAAATTTTCAAAATGTGAATTCTGGTTGCCAGAAGTGACCTATCTGGGTCATGTAATATCTGGTAAAGGTATTGCTGTTAACCCTGAGCGAGTTCAAGCCGTCCTTGATTGGACTCCACCCGAATCGGTCAAGCAAGTTCGGAGTTTTCTAGGCTTAGCGAGCTATTGCCGTCGCTTTGTCGAGAACTTCTCCAAAGTTGCTAAACCCCTAACCGAACTCCTCAAGAAAGATAAGAAGTTCGAATGGACTCCACAATGTGAGCACAGTTTTCAGGAACTGAAAAGACGCCTGACTTCTGCTCCCGTGCTGGTACCGCCAGATTTCTCCAAGGACTTTGTTATCTACTGTGACGCCTCGCGACAAGGACTAGGTTGCATTCTCATGCAAGATCGACACGTAATTGCTTACGCTTCACGGCAACTGCACCCACATGAGGAGAATTATCCTACTCATGATCTAGAGCTTGCAGCCGTAGTCTATGCACTTAAGACCTGGCGACATTACCTCCTCGGTAATCGTTGCGAAATATTCACTGATCACCAAAGTCTGAAGTACATTTTCACCCAACCGGATCTGAATCTCAGGCAAAGACGTTGGGTTGAATTGATCACTGACTTCGACTTAGGAATAACCTATACCCCAGGGAAAGCCAACGTCATGGCTGATGCGCTAAGTCGTAAATCTTATTGTAACAACCTGATGTTACAACAAAGTCAACCGCTTCTCCATGAGGAATTTCGGAAGCTTAACCTTCACATTGTACCTCAAGGTTTTCTCTCCACCTTGGTGGCAAAACCTACCCTTACGGATCAAATTATCAAAGCACAGAAGGTAGATCCGGGAATCTCCCGCATCAAGAGGAACATTCAGAAAGGAATTGCGGGTTGTTTCTCCATTGATGATCAAGGAGTCGTATACTTCGGGAATCGACTAGTAGTTCCCAAAGTGCGCAACCTAAGGCGTTTGATCCTTAAGGAAGCTCATGAATCTCCTCTCACCATTCATCCCGGTGGTACTAAAATGTATCAGGATCTACGCCAGAGGTTCTGGTGGACTAGGATGAAGAGAGAAATCGCTCAGTATATTGCTAATTGCGACGTCTGTCGTCGTGTAAAAGCAGAGCATCAACGGCCTGCTGGCACCCTTCAACCATTAGCTATTCCTGAATGGAAATGGGATAAAATTGGTATGGATTTCATTACCGGTTTTCCCCGGACCAAAAGAGGGAATAATGCTATTTTCGTCGTGGTCGATCGTCTTTCCAAAGTAGCTCATTTCTTACCTGTTCGTGAGAGTATAACCGCTAGTCAGCTGGCAGACTTATACATCTCCCGAATAGTGTCCCTCCATGGTGTTCCTTTGGAAATCAATTCGGATCGAGGAAGTCTTTTCACCTCTCGATTTTGGGAAAGTTTCCAAAATGCTATGGGAACCCGTCTCTCCTTTAGCACCGCTTTCCACCCTCAGTCAAGTGGTCAAGTGGAACGCGTCAATCAGATTCTAGAAGACATGCTTCGAGCCTCCGTTATCTCTTTCGGAATGGATTGGGAGAAGTGCCTTCCATTTGCCGAATTCGCTTACAATAACAGCTATCAATCTAGCTTGGGTAAAGCCCCTTTTGAAGTTCTCTATGGACGACGATGTCGAACACCCCTTAACTGGTCAGAGACCGGGGAAAGAAAATTCTTTGGCCCGGATATGATTCAGGAAGCAGAAGAACAAGTTCGTATCGTTCGTGAAAAGTTGAAAACAGCCCAATCCCGTCAAAAGAGTCAATATGACCGAAAACATAAGGCTATGACTTTCGAGGTTGACGAGAAGGCTTACCTTCGGGTCACCCCTCTGAAGGGAACCCATCGTTTCGGTATCAAAGGCAAATTGGCTCCTCGTTACATTGGACCTTTTCGCATTCTTGCCAAACGAGGAGAAGTTGCCTACCAATTGGAATTACCTCCGCACCTCTCCAGAGTTCACGATGTCTTCCACGTTTCTCAACTCAGGCGTTGCTTCTCGGATCCTATCCGCGAAGTGGACCACGAAACGCTTGATCTCCAAGATAATCTTACATATCGAGAGTACCCCATTCGTATCCTCGATCAGGCCGAACGTACCACGCGACATCATAATATCAAGTTTCTCAAGGTTCAATGGTCGCACCATTCTGAAGATGAAGCAACTTGGGAAAGGGAGGATCGTCTTCGACTTGAATATCCCGCCTTCTTCTCGGAGGAACCCAAATCTCGGGACGAGATTCTTTTGAGTGGGGGTGAGTTGTCACACCCTAGCTAGTCATGCATTAGAGTGTTGCATCATGTTTACTCTTTCATCAGAAAACTTGAAATGGGGATCTGTGAAACCCTCAGAATCATCTTGAAAATGACCCAAATGAAAATTTCTCCAAAATGATCCAAGAAAAATGCTCATGTTGCTCTCTGAAAATATTGGACAGAGATAAAAATCAAACCAATAATTTTAGTGGCTCATGGACATTTATTTTGGGCATTTTGAATTAATGCATAGGTATTTGCATTGGAATTATATTAATTATATATATTAATATATGCCCAAAAATTATGCCATTTGTAAAAGAGCCTTGGAATAATATATAAGGCTCCTGCAAAAATTGGCATAAGTTAAATAAATGATTTAATATATTAATTAAATCAAAACAAATGTCAGAAAATTTAAAAAAAACAGAAAGGAATACAGGAGGAGCTTACCTGGGCCCCTCCACTGTGCGGCCCAGCCAGCTGGCTGGCCCAGCCAGCAGCCGGCCCAGCCCACCTCCCTCCTCTGTCGTCTTCGTCCAGACAGAGGGAGGGGAGTGTGGCCGGCGCGCGCGCGCGCCACCGCGCCACGCCACCTGCTCGCCTGCTTGCCTGGCCTCCTCTCCTCGCCTCGATGGCCTGGACGACGCCACGCCTCTTCCTCTCTCTCTCTCACTCTCCCCCGGCTTCTCCCTCGCTCTCTCTCGCTCTCGGCCGAAGCACACCGTCGCCGCCGTTCGCCGTAGCCACTGACTCCGGCCACCCCTCGCTCCCCGAGTAGCTCAGAAGCTCCGCCACAACTCCCTCTTCCTCCCCACCGCTCCACGAGTCCCCGGAAGCCCTGCATCGCCGCCTCGTCGCCGTTCCCCTCTTCGGACTCCGATCACCGTCGCCGACGAATTCGCCGTCTCCAGCGCGTCCCCGAGCCCACTTCGACGCCCACTGCAGCCGCGGTGAGCCCACGAGTCGTTTCCCCCTCTCCTTCCCCTCGTTCCCTCACCGTAGCTGCATCTCCACCACGGCCGAACCTCCGCCGTCGCCGAGCTCGCCGTCGACGTAGCTCCGGTGACCATTTGGTCACCCCGACGAGTCCAACACGTTCGCAAGAACCAGTAGAGCCCCCCTAGCGCCTCACTTTGCTCGACTTCGAGCTCCAGCACCAATCCCGCGCACGACCGAACCCCGGCGGCCGCAGCCGAGCTCACCGCCGTCAACTCCGGCCACCCCGACCCCAACCGACTCCGCCAAGAGCCGCGGGTCGTCCTCAGCTTCACTCCGGTGGTCGCCACGGTCCATTTGGTGGCCGAAACAACCAAAACCACTATCGCCGCCGCACTGTTGGTCGCCGCCGGCCAGAACTCCGGCGAGCTGACGTGGCCTAGATGATTAACCACTAATCCACCACCCCCAGACGCTGACAGTGGGTCCCCAGGGCTTAGTCAAAGCTAACCAGCCCCGGGTCAACGCGGGATTAGCCCCTGGTCACTGACGTGTGGACCCCACACGTCAGGTTTGACCCGAGCCAGCTCTGTTGACCTGCTGATGTCACTGTGATGTCAGGCTGACGCAGTAAATGTAATTCTGGATTTAAATTAAATCAGGAAATTCCAGAATATTATTTAAACTTCAAAAATTCATAACTTTTATTCTGTAACTCCAAATTGGACAAATAATATATGAAAAATGATCAGAAAAATCCAATCTATCCATCTGTACTATTTTCATGCATGATCAAACAAGTTAAATTGATGTTTTAATCAGAACAAGAAAGGCACTTTAAAAGGCCATATTTGAATTTGAAATTTGAATCTTTGATTCAAATTTGTTCAAACCCTCCTGGCTTTAGTTGCATTAGCCCAACACACTCATATTGCCATGTTTCATGCATGCATCATATTGTTGCACATTGTTTGGTGATGCCTGTGTATCGTTATCCTTTGCGACAGGATCTGTCCCCGAGGAGTACCGTGATTACCCTAACGAAGAGTCGTATCCGTGCAACGAACCATCAGGCAAGCAACCAACCATTTGATCATATCGATACAATCCCATGTTCTCGCTCCTGCTCTCTTTTACTGCATTAAGACAACGCGATTCAAACTGCTGTGTGCTACGGTAGTTGAACCCATTTCCTCTGCATGACCTGTCATTGCCACAGTAACAAGATGAAACCCACTAGCATGTGTAGGAGTTGATTGAGCCATATGTATGTGTTGTTCCTACCTTGCTATGCCTGCTATGCTTAGAGTTGTGTCAGGTCTGGTTCATCTGGGAGATGGGCTAGAGTGAAATGATTATGTCGGTAATGAGAGTGGTGTGGTGAACACGATTTGGTAAAGGTATCGATGAGAGGCCATGTAGGAGTACATGGTGGGTTGTTTCATTGAAGCCGACCCTAAGCACTGAGATCTGTATGTGTGATTTAAGAACCAGCTACTACCATGCATTGGGCCCGAAACCAATGGACCCTCTCGACTTCTTATTCACCCTAGCTCTCCGTCCAGGAGTTGCAAGTAGTTTCTGGTGTTTGTAGCCTACTGGAGGCCGTGGACAGCGCTGACCGTAGGGGTGGGCTGTGATGCGGTAGGTACGTGGCCGGGTGTACCGAATACCCGTTAGGTATCTCGGGAACCCTGTTCACATCGTTCGGGGCCGTATGGGAAACCTCGGCCGGACTCCCTGCGGATGGAACCTGAATAGGCGATAAACCTGGACTGGAGCCTTAGGTGATTAGGTAGGTCGTGGCCGACACCCACGTTGGGCTTCCGCTTGCAGGTTGCCGAGTACATGTCGTGTAAACGACGGTAAGTGGTGAGAGCGTGTATGAAGAAGTACACCCCTGCAGGGTAAACATGATCTATTCGAATAGCCGCGTCCGCGGTAAAGGACTACTTGGTTGCCTATACAGTTCATAGACAAGTAAATGGAAACTACTAAAAGCCTCAAGATAAGTGTGAGTGCCGAGGATGGCTCTTCCGTAGGAAGACGGAGGTGGATCCTCGGTAGTGTATTGAAGTGGTGAATAGTGGACTCGAGTGCGCAAAACTATTTCAAATGGAGTATCGTAGGATAGTCTAGCCAAGAGTCAAAGCTGGCTTGCTGCAATAACTCCACCAACCCTTCTTGATACTATGCATGTATGTAGGATCTGCTGTAAGTCTTGCTGAGTACCTTTGTACTCATGTTGCTATAATCTACATTTTTACAGAAGACGCTGCAACCCCTTCTGATGGGTTCTATGTAGACGTTGACATCAACGAGTAGGCTAAAGACCCAGGTGGTGACCCTGAGCTTGTGAAGGACCACGTAGTATAGCCAGGCTTTCCAAGCCTCTTTTATTTTACTAGTTGTCTGTACTCAGACAAGTTATTTCCGCTGTTGGCTTGTATGATTGTATGACTTGTATGTTGGGTCGTGAGACCCGTACCTTTGTGTGTATGCTATGTATGGCTCCCTGAGCCTTAAATAAAGTACTTGTGTCGTAGAGTCATGTTGTGATGCTTCGTTGTATTTGCACATATCGAGCATATTGTGTGTATGATTGAAATGCTTGGTATGTGTGGGATCTGACTATCTAGTTGTTTATCTTTAGTAGCCTCTCTTACCGGGAAATGTCTCCTAGTGTTACCGCTGAGCCATGGTAGCTTGCTACTGCTCTGGAACACTTAGGCTGGCCGGCATGTGTCCTTCTTCGTTCCTGTGTCTGTCCCTTCGGGGAAATGTCACGCTTTGAGTACCGGAGTCCTGTTAGCCCGCTACAGCCCGGTTTACCGGAGTCCTGCTAGCCCAGTGCTACAGCCCGGACCCACTTGCTGATGACC
>NC_041383.1:167250113-167275548 GCF_002162155.2 Triticum dicoccoides
TTGGAATAATATATAAGGCTCCTGCAAAAATTGGCATAAGTTAAATAAATGATTTAATATATTAATTAAATCAAAACAAATGTCAGAAAATTTAAAAAAAACAGAAAGGAATACAGGAGGAGCTTACCTGGGCCCCTCCACTGTGCGGCCCAGCCAGCTGGCTGGCCCAGCCAGCAGCCGGCCCAGCCCACCTCCCTCCTCTGTCGTCTTCGTCCAGACAGAGGGAGGGGAGTGTGGCCGGCGCGCGCGCGCGCCACCGCGCCACGCCACCTGCTCGCCTGCTTGCCTGGCCTCCTCTCCTCGCCTCGATGGCCTGGACGACGCCACGCCTCTTCCTCTCTCTCTCTCACTCTCCCCCGGCTTCTCCCTCGCTCTCTCTCGCTCTCGGCCGAAGCACACCGTCGCCGCCGTTCGCCGTAGCCACTGACTCCGGCCACCCCTCGCTCCCCCGAGTAGCTCAGAAGCTCCGCCACAACTCCCTCTTCCTCCCCACCGCTCCATGAGTCCCCGGAAGCCCTGCATCGCTGCCTCGTCGCCGTTCCCCTCTTCGGACTCCGATCACTGTCGCCGACGAATTCGCCGTCTCCAGCGCGTCCCCGAGCCCACTTCGACGCCCACTGCAACCGCGGTGAGCCCACGAGTCGTTTCCCCCTCTCCTTCCCCTCGTTCCCTCACCGTAGCTGCATCTCCACCACGGCCGAACCTCCGCCGTCGCCGAGCTCGCCGTCGACGTAGCTCCGGTGACCATTTGGTCACCCCGACGAGTCCAACACGTTCGCAAGAACCAGTAGAGCCCCCCTAGCGCCTCACTTTGCTCGACTTCGAGCTCCAGCACCAATCCCGCGCACGACCGAACCCCGGCGGCCGCAGCCGAGCTCACCGCCGTCAACTCCGGCCACCCCGACCCCAACTGACTCCGCCAAGAGCCGCGGGTCGTCCTCAGCTTCACTCCGGTGGTCGCCACGGTCCATTTGGTGGCCGAAACAACCAAAACCACTATCGCCGCCGCACTGTTGGTCGCCGCCGGCCAGAACTCCGGCGAGCTGACGTGGCCTAGATGATTAACCACTAATCCACCACCCCCAGACGCTGACAGTGGGTCCCCAGGGCTTAGTCAAAGCTAACCAGCCCCGGGTCAACGCGGGATTAGCCCCTGGTCACTGACGTGTGGACCCCACATGTCAGGTTTGACCCGAGCCAGCTCTGTTGACCTGCTGATGTCACTGTGATGTCAGGCTGACGCAGTAAATGTAATTCTGGATTTAAATTTAATCAGGAAATTCCAGAATATTATTTAAACTTCAAAAATTCATAACTTTTATTCTGTAACTCCAAATTGGACAAATAATATATGAAAAATGATCAGAAAAATCCAATCTATCCATCTGTACTATTTTCATGCATGATCAAACAAGTTAAATTGATGTTTTAATCAGAACAAGAAAAGGCACTTTAAAAGGCCATATTTGAATTTGAAATTTGAATCTTTGATTCAAATTTGTTCAAACCCTCCTGGCTTTAGTTGCATTAGCCCAACACACTCATATTGCCATGTTTCATGCATGCATCATATTGTTGCACATTGTTTGGTGATGCCTGTGTATCGTTATCCTTTGCGACAGGATCTGTCCCCGAGGAGTACCGTGATTACCCTAACGAAGAGTCGTATCCGTGCAACGAACCATCAGGCAAGCAACCAACCATTTGATCATATCGATACAATCCCATGTTCTCGCTCCTGCTCTCTTTTACTGCATTAAGACAACGCGATTCAAACTGCTGTGTGCTACGATAGTTGAACCCATTTCCTCTGCATGACCTGTCATTGCCACAGTAACTAGATGAAACCCACTAGCATGTGTAGGAGTTGATTGAGCCATATGTATGTGTTGTTCCTACCTTGCTATGCCTGCTATGCTTAGAGTTGTGTCAGGTCTGGTTCATCTGGGAGATGGGCTAGAGTGAAATGATTATGTCGGTAATGAGAGTGGTGTGGTGAACACGATTTGGTAAAGGTATCGATGAGAGGCCATGTAGGAGTACATGGTGGGTTGTTTCATTGAAGCCGACCCTAAGCACTGAGATCTGTATGTGTGATTTAAGAACCAGCTACTACCATGCATTGGGCCCGAAACCAATGGACCCTCTCGACTTCTTATTCACCCTAGCTCTCCGTCCAGGAGTTGCAAGTAGTTTCTGGTGTTTGTAGCCTACTGGAGGCCGTGGACAGCGCTGACCGTAGGGGTGGGCTGTGATGCGGTAGGTACGTGGCCGGGTGTACCGAATACCCGTTAGGTATCTCGGGAACCCTGTTCACATCGTTCGGGGCCGTATGGGAAACCTCGGCCGGACTCCCTGCGGATGGAACCTGAATAGGCGATAAACCTGGACTGGAGGCTTAGGTGATTAGGTAGGTCGTGGCCGACACCCACGTTGGGCTTCCACTTGAAGGTTGCCGAGTACATGTCGTGTAAACGACGGTAAGTGGTGAGAGCGTGTATGAAGAAGTACCCCCTGCAGGGTTAACATGATCTATTCGAATAGCCGCGTCCGCGGTAAAGGACTACTTGGTTGCCTATACAGTTCATAGACAAGTAAATGGAAACTACTAAAAGCCTCAAGATAAGTGTGAGTGCCGAGGATGGCTCCTCCGTAGGAGGACGGAGGTGGATCCTCGGTAGTGTATTGAAGTGGTGAATAGTGGACTCGTGTGCGCAAAACTATTTCAAGTTGAAGTATCGTAGGATAGCCTAGCCAAGAGTCAAAGCTGGCTTGCTGCAATAACTCCACCAACCCTTCTTGATACTATGCATGTATGTAGGATCTGATGTAAGTCTTGCTGAGTACCTTTGTACTCATGTTGCTATAATCTACATTTTTACAGAAGACGCTGCAACCCCTTCTGATGGGTTTTATGTAGACGTTGACACCAACGAGTAGGCTAAAGACCCAGGTGGTGACCCTGAGCTTGTGAAGGACCACATAGTATAGCCAGAGGCTTTCCAAGCCTCTTTTATTTTACTAGTTGTCTGTACTCAGACAAGTTACTTCCGCTGCTGGCTTGTATGATTGTATGACTTGTATGTTGGGTCGTGAGACCCGTACCTTTGTGTGTATGTTATGTATGGCTCACTGAGCCTTAAATAAAGTACTTGTGTCATAGAGTCATGTTGTGATGCTTCGTTGTATTGGCACATATCGAGCATATTGTGTGTATGTTATTGAAATGCTTGGTATGTGTGGGATCTGACCATCTAGTTGTTTATCTTTAGTAGCCTCTCTTACCGGGAAATGTCTCCTAGTGTTTCCACTGAGCCATGGTAGCTTGCTACTGCTCTGGAACACTTAGGCTGGCCGGCATGTGTCCTTCTTCGTTCCTGTGTCTGTCCCTTCGGGGAAATGTCACGCTTTGAGTACCGGAGTCCTGTTAGCCCGCTACAGCCCGGTTTACCGGAGTCCTGCTAGCCCAGTGCTACAGCCCGGACCCACTTGCTGATGACCGACACGTTCGAAGCTGGGTCATGGATGCCTGTCCCTGTAAGTCTGTGCCACTTTGGGTTTACGACTAGTCATGTCAGCCCGGGCTCTTTATCATATGGATGCTAGCGACACTATCATATACGTGAGCCAAAAGGCGCAAACGGTCCCGGGAAAAAGGTAAGACGACACCCGTGGGAATACCGTGCGTGAGGCCGCAAAGTGATATGAGGTGTTACCAGCTAGATCGATGTGACATCGAGTCGGGGTCCTGACAACGCAAGCCTCTGAAATGGTCCAGCACGCCTATCATCTTTGATATTGAGGACCACCCTGATCGCATAACTGCGGTCGGGTGCTTGCCCATGCTGGTTTCACCAACTATCCGCAACCTCAAGGTCACTAAGATGTTAGTTGATGGCGGGGCCGGCTTGAACCTGATCTCCTCCGCGGTGCTCCAGAAACTCCAGATCCCTGACAGCGAGCTCGAAGAAACCGGTACGTTCCAAGGAATCAATCCGGGAAGGAGCAAGCCAAAGGGAAAGATCACGTTGCCGGTAACATTTGGCAGCGAGTTGAACTTCAGGACTGAGAGGGTTACTTCTGACATTGCTGACTTTCCATTGCCTTACAATGGGATACTCGGCCGTCCAGCACTCGCCAAATTCATGGCAGCCTCTCACTATGCCTACAACATGCTGAAGATGCCAGGCCCGATAAGTGTCATCTCTGTCCCTGGCGACAAGAAGGATGCTCTTATCTACACCGACAAGATCTACCGGGAAGCAGCAGCCGCAATAGATCGCAAATCACTTGCCGCTGAAGCTCCCGGGGGGAAGAAGAAGACCAAGTCCGGCAAGAGTTCTGATGCCCACTCCGGCAAGCGCACCTCTTCGGAGTGCTGCACTACCGTCGAGGATGCACCATCGAGATCCACCGGCAAGTGTAAGAAGGCAATGGCAGCTCCACCTGAAACCAAGAAGGTGTCCGCCAAGGAGGACGACACTGGTGGTACCTTCACCATCAGTGCCACTCTCGACCCTAAATAGAAAAGCGCGCTCGTTGCTTTCCTGCGGGCGAACGTCGACGTGTTTGCGTGGCAACCGTCTGACATCCCCGGTGTTCCCTGGAAAGTAATTGAGCACCACCTTGCCGTCTGTCCTCATGCGCGGCCCGTCAAGCAGAAAGTCAGGAAACATGCAGTGGAGCGCCAAGAGTTCATCGCAGAAGAAATCAAGAAGTTGGAAGCAGCAGGCCTTGTCAGAGGAGTGCTCCATCCCACATGGTTGGCCAATCCTGTTGTCGTGCGCAAGGCTAACGGGAAATGGAGGCTTTGTATCGACTTTACCGATGTCAATAAAGCTTGTCCCAAAGACCCATTTCCTTTGCCGCGCATCGACCAGATTGTTGACTCCACGGCCGGATGTGATTTGCTTTCATTTCTTGATGCATACTCAGGACACCATCAGATGAGGATGATGAGAAGACCGCATTCATCACCCCGTGTGGCACGTACTGTTTCGTACGGATGCCTTTCGGTTTGAAGAATGCTGGTTCAACATTTGCAAGGGTAGTCCACCACGCTTTTGAGCCGCAGATGCACAGAAATGTGGAAGCCTACATGGATGACATAGTGGTCAAGAGCAAGGACAGGGCGACCCTGATTCAGGATTTGGATGAAACATTTGCAAATCTGCGCAAGATCAACCTCAAGCTCAACCCCGAGAAGTGCGTGTTTGGAGTCCCTTCCGGCAAGCTTCTCGGGTTCTTTGTGTCTCAGCAGGGAATTGAAGCCAATCCCGACAAGATCAAGGCCATTGAGCAGATTGAAGCACCGAAGCGCGTCAAGGATGTACGAAGACTTGACGGTTGCGTGGCTGCTCTCAGCAGGTTTATCTCTAGATCTGCTGAGCGCGCCCTGCCATTTTTCAAAATATTGAAAAAGGCAGGTCCAATGAAATGGACTCCGGAGGCGGAGGCTCCGCTGCAGGACTTGAAGAAATACCTGTCCTCCACTCCAACACTTTTCGCACCTAAGCCACAAGAAAAGTTGCTGCTGTATATAGCGGCAACCAATCAAGTGGTTAGTGCTGCGTTAGTGGCGGAGAGGGAGGCAAATGATGAGCCGGCAACCACGGCAGACGCATCCAGCGACAAGCAGGGGGCTTCGCCGACAAGCTCTGGTCCCGACAAGGATGGATCTGCGCAGGAGCATGATAAGATGCAGAAGAGAATGGTGCAGCGCCCAGTTTACTTTGTCAGTTCCCTTCTGCAGGGGGCTAGGTCAAGGTACTCTGGTGTGCAGAAATTGCTTTTCGGCCTTCTCATGGCCTCGAGAAAGCTGCGCCATTACTTCCAAGCACATGAGATCACAGTCGTTACTCGTTTTCCACTAAAGAGGATACTGCAAAATCCAGAAGCAACAAGCAGGATTGTCAAGTGGGCGCTGGAACTGTCAAGCTTTGGCCTCAAGTTTGAAAGTACTTAAACTATCCAAAGAAGAGCATTGGCAGAGTTCATAGCAGAGTGGACGCCAACACAAGATGAAGAAATTCCAGAGACAAGCATCCCCATCAAGGAAGCGAGCAAAGAGTGGCTGATGTACTTTGATGGTGCCTTCTCGCTACAAGGTGCCAGAGCGGGCGTGCTGCTTGTCGCACCCACCGGAGAGCACCTTAAGTACGTAGTCCAGATGCACTTTCCCAAGGAGCAAGCAACCAACAATACTGCAGAGTATGAATGATTGCTTGCCGGTCTCAGAATCGCAGCAGACCTTGGGATCAAGAAGCTCATTGTCAGGGTTGACTCGCAGCTTGTCGTCCGCCAAGTGAACAAGAATTATCAGAGTCCGTTGATGGAAGCATATGTTGATGAAGTGAGAAAGCTGGAAGAGCACTTTGATGGCCTACAGATGGAGCATGTTCGAAGAGCTCAAAACGACATTGCTGATGGCCTGTCAAAGTGTGCCGCACTAAAGTTACCTGTGGAACCAGGGATCTTTGTGCTCAAGCTGACTCAACCGTCCGTAACGCCATCAACTGGACAGAGCAAGAAGAGGAAGTTGATTTCTGGTGACTACTTTCCGGCAGAGCTCCCCGAAGCCGCCGCCAAGAAGGTCCCCAAGATCAACACCATGGATGCTGAGGAGCAGTCTGCTCCGGCAAGCCTTAGGGCTTGTTCCGTTGAAGCAAACGCTCCCGACAAGTTTTGCTCTGGCAAGCTTGTCGGGGAACATCAAGCTCCGGCAGAGCCACGGGTTCTTGCCGTAGAAGCAGATGTTCCCGCAGCAACAGATGTGCCTTTAGTCCTTGTTGTCGAGCCGCAAGCTCCAACATGGGCACAACAAATTGTCCATTTCCTTCACACAGGAGAACTTCCCGAAGAGCAAGAAGAGGCGGAAAAAGTAGCCCGGCAGTCAAGTATGTACCAGTTTGTCGACAGCACACTGTACAGAAGAAGACTCAACAGTGTGAAATTGAAGTGTATTTGCCGGGAAGACAGACAAAAGCTGTTGGCAGAGATACATGGAGGCATATGTGGTCACCACATTGGCGCAAGAGCACTTGCCGGCAAAGCTTTCCGGCAAGGTTTCTTTTGGCCGACAGCCCTCCAGGATGCAACTGCACAAGTAACCAAGTGTGAAGCGTGCCAGTTCCACTCCAAGCAGATACACCAGCCAACTCAAGCTCTCCAGACGATCCCTTTATCCTGGCCATTTTCGGTCTGGGGGCTCGACATCCTCGGCCCCTTTCCCCGAGCTGTCGGGGGCTTTGAGTACTTGTACGTTGCAATCGACAAGTTCACAAAATGGCCGGAAGTGGAACCAGTGAGGAAGGTGACAGCATACTCAGCAGTCAAGTTCTTCAGGTCGATTGTTTGCCATTTCAGGATCCCTAACAGGATCATCACCGACAACGGCACACAATTCACGAGCCGCACCTTCATGCAGTACGTCCAAGATCTTGGCGCCAAGGTCTGCTTCGCTTCTGTTGCTCATCCGAGAAGCAACGGTCAAGCGGAGAGGGAAAATGCTGAAGTGCTGCGCGGGCTCAAGACTAGGACTTTCGACAGGCTGCACAAGTGCGGAAGAAACTGGATCGAGGAGCTGCCGGTGGTTCGTTGGTCGATCAGGACAACGCCAAATCAAGCCACTGGCCAGACACCTTTTGCTCTAGTCTATGGAGCAGAGGCAGTTCTCCCCACGGAACTCGTATACGGATCGCCTCGAGTGCTCGCTTATGATGAGCTTGAGCAAGAGCAGCTGCGACAAGATGACACGCTGCTCCTTCAGGAGGACCGTCTTCAGGCTGCTGTACGAGCTGCTCGATATCAGCAAGCTTTGCGCCGCTACCATAGCCGAAAAGTTAATGCCAGAAGCTTCGAGGAAGGCTACCTTGTTCTTCGGCGCGTTCAGTCCGCCAAGAATTCCAACAAGTTGACGCCGAAGTGGGAAGGCCCTTACCGGGTGAAACGAGTCACTAGGCCTGGCGCTGTCCGCCTTGAGACCGAAGATGGCAGTCCGGTGAGCAACTCCTGGAACATTGAGCATCTTCATAAGTTTTACCCGTAGGGCGCAGTTGCCGGAACCTGTTCCGGCAACCACCTTTTGTACGAGTCTTGCCAATGTTGCATGTAATCCTTTGTACAAAGCCGGGCGCAGATCCCGTGCATAAGTAAAGCTCATGTGCTCCGCACATCTTGTCAATTTCATGCTTTCTACCTTATATTTGCATGCATTATCTGACACTTTGTGCAGTGCAGCCCCCGGTAAGCGATAACGAGCCGGAAGGCACCATATCTTTATTTTCTCTTCTTTCTTTTTCTAATAAAGGAAAGCAAGGTTCCCTCGCACACAAGTTTGTCGAGGGGAAAGGAGAAGATTATGATGTGGGCCAGGCGTCGTTCAAGAAAGTTTCGCCTTGACGGAAACGATGCCGGGAAGCAAACGACAGAAAAGCTAAGTTGCCAAAGTTTGAGCAATTAGTTTTAATTTTTAAGTTATCTTCCTCGAACGACCGTGCTTTGTATGGAAAACCTGTGCGCGGAGGAACCAACTCGTAGCTAGTTGCGCACTTACTTTGTTTCGAGTCCGCTCAACAACTTAAGTGTGCTGCAACCAGTCGCGACAAGGTTTCTTGTCGGAAGCGGCACCGCCAGCAAGCTGATGACGTCCCGCACTCAGCGCTCGCGGCTCGGGTGCCTGCGCCGACAAGTTCCCTAAAAGCGTAGGGTAAAAACATACAAAGGAAGGAATCTAGTAAAGGAAATAACATAGCAATCGGTACCAGAAATAGAGTTATATTACAAAATAACTTGTCACAGCTCTAACAGAATGTTCTCATGACATGACCAGCGGCGACAAAAGAAAAAGAAAAGAAGGGCGGCCTAATCTACGCGATCGCCCTCAACCCTCTTGATCTCTCTCACCTTGTCCACAATGGGTGCGACAAGGGCCTTGAGTGCATCCCGATTAGCATCCGGCGACAAGGATTTGAGAACGTTGGTAAAGTTGAGGCCTGGATTGCGGAAGGCCACCTTCATCAGCACCTTCTGGAGAACTCCTACGCAGATCTTGCACGACTCGTCAGCCAGTTGCTTTGGGATCTTCTCCCGGAGTCGCTGGAGTGCCGTCGCCACGCCCTTGAAGAACAGGCTAAGCTTGGCGCTGGGTTGAAGATGCTCGTCGGAGGAATACCCAAAATCCTCTATCCCTAGCTGCGCCAACTCCCCGTCGATGGCAGCGGCAGCATCCACAAGACCTTCAGTCCAATGCTCCACTGTCTCCCTGAAGGCATCATGGGCGGCAGCAGCATTCGCCAGCAGCGCCTCGTCGGCCTTGACCTTCTCCGACAAGGTCACCTCTCGCTCCTTGGCGCCGTCCAGCGTCTGAGTCAGCGTAGCCAGCTTCAACTCGAGATCCGTGTTGGAGTCCTTGGCGGCGCTGAGCTCCTTGTTCCTCTCAGCGAGAAGACCCTGCAGCTCACCATGGGCGGCAGCATCCTTCTCGCGCTCACGCTTGAGCGCGGCAAGCTCCTCGCCACTCTTTCGGAGATCAGCCTCCAGCTGCGCTACCTTCACCTCCAGCTCCTTCTTGGTGGCCTCAGCAGCTGCGGCGGCGTCCTTTGCTTCCTTGAGCGCCCCGCCTATTGCTTGCTCGCGCGCGGCAAGCTCCTCCTCGTGGCTGTCAAGATTCACCTTACGCTGCGCCAAATCACCCTCCTACACAGATAGCCTTTCGGCGACAAGCCGTTGCTTCTCTTCAGCTTCAGCTTTCTCGAGGAGGAAGGCTTTCCGCTCCTCGAGAAGTTGCTCCCTCTCCTCCGCCAAGGACCGGAGAGTTTCCCGCCTGAGGCCCCGGAGCTCCTCCGCGCGCTTCTCAATGTCAACTCCCGCCCTCACGACGAGGGCTTCTCGGGACGCCAGCTTGGTTTGTCGGGCGCGGTAGAGCGACAGCAGCTTCCGCAGCAGCCGCTCCTCCTCAGACTCACCGCTGCTGCTGCTTGGCGCATCGACCAGCGCCAGCCCAACGGAGGCGAGCACCTCCTCGTCAAAAGCTTCTCCTTCAACCGGCTCCCTGGAGCTTGACGCCCAGGGAAGCTTGATGAAGATCCCATCGCCGGCCTTCAAGTAAGCACCGGGCTGGGGCTCTTCGGAGCCTGGCTCCGCGGCAGCGGCAGAGGGATCGGCGGTCGACGTAGCGCCTGGCGCTCCTGCAGCCTCAGGGCCGTCAGTGCGATCGCCCGACCCCTCACCAGCTTCTGCAACGGCAGCCTTGGCGGCCTCTTCGCCGGCGGGCTCATCAGCACCGGCCCCTTCTTCGGCGGCGGCGGCGGCATCGTTGCTGCCACGCGCGCCTTCCTCGCCGGCGTCCTCAGTCTCCATTGGCTCCATAGAAGATGGATCTGAAGAACAAAGAAGGGAGAAAAGTCAAGCAAAAATCCAAGAAAGGGAATTCAGAAGAAGAAGAGCCCAAGGGAAGATTTCGGGCAAGAAGATTACCTGTACTAGGATCTGCGGTCGCGGTCTCAACCGCTGGAGGATCACTGGTGCCGTCCCTTGCCGGAGAACTGTCCCTTGCCGGGGAGTTCTCCCTTGCTGGAGAGTGCTCCCTTGCCGGGGACTCCTCCCTTGGCGGCGTAGTCGAAGCAGATGGCACTTCTGGGGCGGCTTCCGGGCCCTCCTGGTGAGGCTGTTCTGCTCCTACACAAATCAACAAGCAAGATATCAGTAGAGAAAAGAGCACCCATGCGCACCCGATAGCAGGAAGTAAACTACAAACTTACGCTGGGGGCTGTGCTGGGGGCTGCTTTGGGGAGTGGCTGCAGTGTCCGTCAAGGTGGTCTCAGACACACCCCCTGCTGACACGGTGGGATCATCTTCGATGACAATCACCGAGGCCTTGGCTCTCTTCGCCGCTCTCTGGGCCAGCGTCCTGAAAAGGAATGGGTTCAGATTGAAGCAAGTCAGAGACAAGATAAAAGCAACAAGATTGGAGAACTACAAGAACGCCAAAGAAACTTACTCTTCTTCCTCCTCGTCAGAGCTGAGCACGGAGAGATCGAAGTCCGGCTCCCCTCCGGTGCGGCGAGGCGGAGGAGTAGGATCCCTTGCCCGCTTGGTAGGGGCGGTGGCGGTGGACCGGGAAGATCCCGCTCCAGTTGCCGCAGCAGCGTGAGGCGCTCCCGCGGCAACATTGCTTGCCGCGGTAGAGCGTGTCGCACGGCTTGGCGGCTGTTGGCTCGTTTGCCGCCCCGCTACGTCCCCGGCCCTGCGGAGACGCCTTCTTGGCGGGGCCAGGGGCTCCGCTTGCGGCAAGCTGTTTGAAGGCTCGGGCTCTTCCTCGCCGGCCTTGCTCGGCTCAGCTTCAGGGCCGGCAAGATCTTCCTTACCGGCAAACTCCTCGCGCTCGGCAAGGCTTGCCGCCTCTGCTGCCTCCGCCTCCTCCACGGTGAACCCAAACTCGCCCGCGGCAGCTGCTACCGCAGCCTCTTCCGTCCTAGTGGCGATGCGCTGCAGCTCCGCGTCTGTAGTGTCGCGGGTGAGGCTCTTCTGCTCATCAGCGCGGACCGGCACTTCTACCAAGTCGTCGAAGAACGCTTGTACGACGTCATCCGCAGGTTCTTGCCAAGTTGGGGCGATTCCGTGCGAATCGCACAACGGCATCATCGCGCGGATCTAGTCAAGCGACGAATTGTTGCACAACGGAATGATGCTCCTCGGCAGCATGAATGGATGTTGGGGATCTCGTTTGAACAACTCCAGGAGCATCGCATCCAGCTCCAGGACGGTGAAGTTGAAGTTGAGGCCCGGGCGCAGCCTCATGATATCTGCCGAGTTCTTGAACTCCCAGGCAGGTCTCCCCCTCTCCTGCAGGGGGGCGATGCGGCAGCGAAGGAAATCTGCGCCAACGGCGCCTACGGTGAGCCCGGCAAGCCTAAGGTGAAGGATCCGGGTGACGGCAATCTTCAGCCTGTCGTCCTCCGGGGCCACATTGCTCCAATCATTGTCGTGCACTATTGGGGCTTGGCGCAGGGCAGTGAACGGCTGCGGATTCTCCTCGACGATCCAGCACCACTCTGCTCTCCACTCCTCAAACTTGCTGCGGAGCTCCCCCTCCAGATACGCCTCCTTCTTGGCGACTCTTGAGATCCAGGCGATCCCTCCGGCAAGCGGCTCTCCTCTCTCGACCCGAGGCATGAAGAAATGGCGGAAAAGGGCTACATTTGGGTGGACTCCGACAAAGTTTTCGCACAAATGTGCGAAAACTGCCATGGTCAGAACGACGTTGGGGGTGAAGTCAAGGAGGCGGAACCCGTAGGTGTTCATGATGTCGAAGAAGAAATCAGAAAAGGGCGGGCAGAGCCTGCAATAGAAGAACAATGCGAAGAACGGGTACCCGCTTGGAGCCAGTTCCAAAGCTGCAGCCGGGAGTACCCTCATGCGCGGATGCGCACGCGCCTCCGTCGACCAGAAGAGGTAGTACTACTCCCTCAGCTCCTGCGCACTGAGCTGAGGGGGGAAGAGGGCCCGCTCCTTCCGCAGCGCCGCGAGCCGCTGCGCCTCGGCTGACTTCACGCCCTTCCCCTTGTCGGCTTTTGGAGCCATGGCGGAGGTGGTGGGGAAGATCGGCGGCGTTGGTGACGCTGGTGGCAATGGGGGGCGGGGCGCTGCTCTCTTTCTGCTTCGAGAAGAGGAGGGGAGCGGCGGAGATTTCTGGAGTTGGAGCAACAAATGGCGAGATGGGCGAACTGCCCCTGTTTCCCCTGCTTATAAAGAGGGAGGGGGCGGACGTTTCACCCTTCCAAATAAAGAAACCACCCACGATCTCTCCCATGACGCCGCATTCGACGCGTGCCGTTAAGGAGGGCGCGGTGGATACGGAGTAAGATTCGGTGTAACCCAGGCCGCGTGTGCCCGTGCCCTATTTTGGGCCTGGCCCAACAGCGCTCAGCACCGTGTATGGCCCAGGCCCGGGGGCTCCTGTCGGTGTACTAGAATAGGGGTACCCTAGTACCCCGAACTTGTGCACGGGCAGTTGCAGCACCCCGCGGCAGGCTTGCCGGGCGACTGCCAAGATCCTTCGTGGTTCCTTTGGAGCCATTCAGGAACAAAGTATTTAAGCTCAGGAGACAAGGCCCCGGCAAGAGGAGCTTGCCGGGAAGGCCAGCCTAGGCATTTCAAGAAACTTGCCGCGACACACCGCGCGTCCCGGCAAGGCCCGGGGGGTGACAAGCTCCCGGACCCGACAAGACAACGATCGCGGCAAGGCACTTGCCGCGACAAGTGGCCACTCTGTGCCCACACTCCAGCGCATCCACCAACGTGTCTCTCTAGGGGCCTTTCCAGGCGCGCGTGGCAGGAGGCTGTGCAGCCAGCGGTGCGGTGGCATGCGAAGTTGACAAGATCGCCATCGTGGCGAGCGGTGGCGCCCCTGACGGTCCTTTTCTGCACTGTTCGGGCTACACAGATGGGCATTTAATGCCCTTGTCCCCTGCCGTCAGGGTTAGGTAGGAAACATTGTACAGGCAGTTGTACCAACCACTCCTCTTTTTACACTTCTACCCTTCTCTGCGTTGCCACCTGTCGGTGACCCCTTTAGCATATAAAAGGAGGCCCATGTGCAACGTAGAGGGGGTTCGGACTCATTTGGAAGCCAGAAAAACACTTAGCTATCTAAAGCAAGAACGTAATAGAATCAGACAAGTAGCAGTAGGAGTATTATCTCTCCGGAGAGCTCCGAAGCTGGGTAAACTGCTCGTGTGCTTCGCCTCGATCTGCTCTTCGTGCGATCTCCGCCCACCACCGAATCAAAAGGGGCCACAGTCCGCCGGCCCCATAGGTGTTCATGGATCAGTTTCCCCCAACAATGTGGCGTAGGATGGAACCGACCCATGATTCCTCATGTTGAACCCCACAACTAGAAATGATGTGCCCACCACACCACACACGCAATCGGCCACTAAGAAAATAAGCATATACAATAGTACAATGTTATACATGAAAGTTAATTGCATGGTGCATCCAAAAATATTTGTTCTGCATTGTGAATGTTTATATATTCTCCTAAAATATTAGTCACGGGAAAGAGAAACAGAGGGCATATCTCTCCTTGTCTCCACCGGACACCCCCTCTTTCTACACCACTTTCACGTACGCACACAAACTATCTCTCGGCCCTCTAAAAGTATGCATGCCCACGACACATTCACGCGTAATGGTCACTGTATTTCAAGCTAAAGCACTATACGGTCACTGGACTTCAGAATATGCTCATTACGGTCACCATATACATTCTCGTAGTGATCATACGGTATCTAGCTCATGACAAGTCTCTGTATTTTCTTGATGACACCGACGGACTTTGCATTTGATGCGTGCTCCATATTTTGTTGACGACACTTACGGTCATTGTATTTGAAGCGAAAGCACAATATGGTCACTGGACTTCACAATAAGCTCATCACGGTCACTACATACATTTTGTCGTGCTAACCAACATGTGGTTGGATGGTTAGGAGGCAGTGGTTACTCGAGCCCACCAGGGTTAAATTCCCAGTGCTCGCATTTATCCTGGGTTAATTTTAGTATTTTCTAGCGATGTGCGTTCAGTGGGAGGAGACATTCCACTCGACTACGAGGCACCTATGGCGACTTCATAAAATCTCAAGATCATATGCTGGCTCACTCTCTCGAAGGTGCTCATAGGGGTAGGGTCTGTGTGTGTGCACTTATAGCGGTGAATGCTTGCGCGTATATATGAGCCATTGCATCTGTACCGTGTTAAAAAAATACATGTCATGATTATACGGTCACTGGCTCACCCGTAAAACTCCGTATTTTGTTGATGACACAAACAATTGACCAGTCAAACATTCCACGTGGCGCTACTAGTGTTGCATCATCGGGGCACGTAACCGTGGGGCCCACATGTCAGCCCGTATATGAAAGAAAGAAATGGTAGTTTGAGTCTGTACTGTGTTAATAAAATACATTTTAGGGTGATCATACGGTCACTAGCTCACCATACAGCTCCGTAATTTGTTGATGACACGATCAATTGACCAGTCAAATGGTCCACATTCAGTAGCGCACATTACCATGGGCCCACCTGTCAGCGCGTATATGAAGGACAAGAATGGTAATAAATTAGTGGTCGGTGGGTATTTTTAGTCATGAGACCTCTGGTTGGCAGTCGCCGGTAGTGGGGGGGTGATTGGGAGGTGGCGTGGGGATCGTCGGAGAAAAAGCTCGGCACGGGGGGGCCTAGAGGATGGCCAGTGCAGCGGCGGACCGGCGGTGGGGAGTAGTTTCGGGGCGGGCGGGGCGGCGTGGAATGTCCGCGGGTGGTGGAGGCCGGCAGTTCGGCCGGTGGTGGCTGGCGGCTCAGGGGGGTGGAGGTTGAAGGTAAACTGTAGGCCCTTGATTTCGTATCCAACGGCTGGAAAATCTAATGACCAGAGATAAAAAAGTTAGTCAACTGACGTGTAGCCTCACCCCGCATGTACACATGCACGCACACAACACAGGCACGCATGCAGGCATGCAACACTGACATGTACAAATAACAAACACATGCACGCATGCAGGCATGTAACACTGACACGTACACATAACAAACACACACACACACATGTAGGCGTGCAACACTGACACGTACACATGCACTCACGAACACACGCACGTACGCACACATGCATGCAACACTGAAACGTACCCTTGCACGCACACATCACTCGCACGCCTGCATGCACACAACACATGACGCAAGACACACGCTCAACCTATACGTGCACGCACCCTTTGTTAAGGACATGGATTGTTACAGGTATTAATCAATCTTATCTGTGATAAGCAGAACATTGATGTTTGCAGCGGTCTTTATGAATAACAATGTATCGAATGGGCTATCAACATAGTAGGCCTATCTACATGAAATAGATGACATCACACTCAATGAATAATCATCAGTTTATGAAATGCCCGCTTCTGACCGCCCTGGCCCACCAAAAGTTCCTCTGTTGTGTGCTGCCTGCATTGGGTCACTGAGATGCAGGCCATGTAACCAAAGAGCCCACACGTCAGTGGAAGAACGGCGCGGTGTCGTACATCAGAGTCGAGGGCACCACTCACTGCATGCCCGGCTGAAAACGCCTCCTTGCAGCATTCAAACGCCTCCATCAAACCCACCCGTGTGGAAGCCGAGCAACCCACTCTGGACACATGTCCATTCATGACCGGGCCGTCATTAAACGCAGCACCGGCCGAGCTCCTCTCGTCCGCTGTCTATTTAATATCCTATTTAAATGAGGCCAAACGCCTGCCAAGAATCGCACACCTCCGCCGCTCCCCTATCTCCTCCTTCACAATTTTGTCCACTCTTATAATGGCTTACGAAGAGTAGTTATCCCGCATCCAAGCCAGCTAGGTGGCCCGCCGAGCCCGTCGGATACGAGCTATGCAGCTCGCTTATCCACCTCCCTCCCCTCACCTGATGGAGCCAGTTGCTGCCCCAAGCCGATGCGCGGTTCAACAACTCGCTGCTCCAGGCTATCTCGACGAGGAGCAGCGCACGGGCGTCGTTGCTACCGTCCATGCCGCCGCCTTGTCCCGCACCTCCCGTGTCTGGGACCGTGTCTCCCATTTCTATGGACGAGACTCCCATGCCGGCGGCCGCGCCATGCAAGCAACGACAGAAGCCGGGTGCGCGGAGAGCGACAAGTCGGTGGCCAGCACCTCTGTGTCCATTGCCATCATCGAGGAGAAGTAGAACACGGGAGGCCGCCGCAGCTTGGGTCCCATGAAGGCCACCACGGAGGCAACGCCGGCATACACAGTAGGTGTCTTGCCAGATCCTTTTGTTGCGAGGACCTTCCTCGACCCTGCATGGGCTCCACGGAAGTGGGGAAGACCCCTTCCACCATCATCTTCGATATCAGCCAATGATAACAGTTGGGCAGTGGGGAAGCGATCCGTCCTTTGCGCTGAAGCATATACCTTCAGGGCTCCCGGCAGTCCGGTGATCATGCTGCCGGACATGAGGAACACAAATGGATCGGTGGACGACCATTTAGGCCAGGTATTATATACTTGTGCTATCCAGAACTAGCACCGCATAGTTCATCCGAATGTAATGAAATGTTTGTATGAAAATCCGGTATTTTATATGATTTCCGTCATTATTTATATGAAATATCGCCGTGTTCGCATGAATTTCGTCCGGTTGTTTGAGTTGTTGTCATAATGTGTGCGGCTATGGTTGGATGGCATAATTTGCGGGTCGCCGCTTGGTCTGCGGGCGGCTCGGGTGGCGTGGTGGGACAAAAAAAACATAGCTCGTGCGAGCTCATCTCCAACGTGCGCGCTGGAGGATGCATGAGCACCCGAGCCATTCCTTGTTCATCGGTGGCAAAGGCACCGGTGGACAAAAGGGTCGCCAATATTTTGGCTACCCCGACAAGATCCAAACAGCCCCTCCCAACAGATTCAAATCCCTCGTTCACCGTGAAATTTTGCCATGTGTTATTTTCATGGACTAGCAAGATGCCCGTGCATCGCACGGAACATCAAGATGCATTTTTTTTACAAAACACCTGTTGTGATTGACCCATGGAGGAGTAATCCCATTTGTAAAAACTAATGATATCTCGAGAATTTTATCGGAAAAATGGCATCTCGAGGTTTTTATCAGACTCCATTTTTGTATACAAGGCCACAAACCCATATTACAGGTACCAAGGCAAAAATTAATGTCTTCTAAGTCAATGCTGTGAGCCACCTTGTTTCCTTGTTTGCCATATAAATTAATGTGTATTCTTCTCATTCATGCACATCAAGCCAATGCTCACACTCCCGCATGCATGCAAGGGATAATTAATGTCCTCCTTTGCTAGTACTACGAGGCAAACATCATTAATATTGCATCGATTAGTGTTAGTGGCCTTGTATATCTGCAAATTGTAATTTTGATAGTGGCCTTGTATATAAAAATGGAGGGAGCAAGATGAGAGATAAGGTGAGGAGGAGTGGGGCGTGATGGTGACTGGTGGTCGGACTGGGCGGAGGCATGGGGATGGATGTCGCATTATGTTTAGGTTTGATCTCTCTCTCACACACCCACGTAGCTGGGGGCCGTGCACGAAGAGAAGAGGTGCACGCACGACGCACATACTCCCGTCTCTTTCCCAACCACACATGCGCGGGTACACGGTGGAGCTCATTTCTGTACTAATAGGCAGCCCACATGGTAATTTGACACATGTACTAGTTGTCCACTTGATGTAGGGAGGATCGTCTACCATGGGTGAACAAAAAAATTGTGACTTGACTTAGAGGCAAACCATGTGGGGCCTAACTTAGAGGCAAGGCTGTATACACTGGAGTACTTTTGATGTGTCCCGTCAACTCGCAGAATGAGGAGAAGCTTCCTTAGTACGTCATCTCCCGCGCCCACGGGCGCGGTGGCTCACTGGATGAGGTGAAGTTTGCTTACTAGTATTGTACGCCTTACGCCCTCTCCCTCGCCCACGCGCGCGGTGGCTCACAGGACGAGGAGAAAATTTTACTACTCCCTTCGTTTACTCCTCGTCCCTACCTTGGTTAGAGAGATTATCATATTGTTTGGAATATATATGTCCTTTAGTACTCCCTCCATTTACTTATACAAGGCCACTATAAAAAAATACATTTTGCATCTATACAAGGCCACAAATAGTAATCGAGACAAAAGTTACTACTCCTTCCTTTCCAGTTTATGGCTCAATTTCAAAATCTCTCCAACCAAGGTAGACGGTGAGTGGTGGAATTAATTTCGCAGTTTGCACAAGTAATTAGTACGCTATTTTTTCTCAAGAAGTTATGTTTACCAAGGCATTAATTAGAACGAATGCATGCATGACCACTAAATTTCCATGAACTTCTACATGCATTGGTGAGTTTTCTCTTGACACTGCTTGCATCGGGTGATTTAACGCACCTCGAAATCCAACATGTGATGGTACTACTACTACTAGTAGAATTGAGACTTATAAAACGAAAAAATGATTTTTTTAGATGAGCCCTATAAAACCTAGTGGGTACATACTCCGTAAAATCAGATTTTCCCAAAACTAAGTCGCTCAACCTTTATTTGCTTGTTTCCCTTCCTGCCTCCTTGTCTTGAACAGACTATGCCAAACTCCCCTGCCTGCCGCGCGGATAAAGACCCGCCCTCGCCTTTTTTTAGTCCGGGTTTGTATCGATGGATCGCGTGAAGTAGCAAAAACCAAGCCGTGTCTTGTACTCCTTCATTAATGCTCGCTTTCATGAATTCTGCTTCCTATCGCCGACATGTGGGACATATAGCAACCGGGTTGACGTGTCCATCACCAAATAATAATGCAGAATAGCAGGGGGAACGCACCCTAGTCGTACCGCCCCAGTAGTAGTAATGAGCAATGAGACGTCAAATCACAATGCCGCACCTTCCCAGACGGACAAAGCAACCATTATTCCACACTTTGGTTCGCCATCTTCTCAAACCACGTAGTATTGCTTCTGCCTCAAGAGGGACACGCGCATCGCCTTGGTAAATCATGACACGTGGGACCGCATGACAGGCCATGCTCCCCGGCCGATCACTCGGTAAAATCACATCATTTTTACTACTTCCTCCGTATCGGTTTACACGGCATGCACGTTGTTCTAGGTTGAGAATTTAACTGGCTATATATGTGATGAACAATATATGTTTAGAAACTACATCCGCATAAGAATCCAATGATATACTTTTTGTGACATAGTAACTCATATTTAGTTAGTCAAATGGATGACATAGAACTACATGCACGCCCTATAAACCAAGACGCCTAAAAAAATGAGACAGAGAGGGTAGTACAGTATGTATCTTTTTAGATCAATATAGTCGGGATTCACCATGGAGCAAAACCAAGTGGTAGGCTGCTCCTGTCGTGTTGGCGTAGCAACTCAAGTAGGGTCAGTCCGCACATGAAATGGCGACACACTTAACAGGACCCCTTTGGCCGACATGTGGCCCATCCACCATCTTATTCCACGTGCGATGCACCAAATTATAGTTCGGAGCAACGGTTGGAATTTGAGGCACCTTGGTCGTAGCGCCGCAGTAGTAGAAAATGAGAGATGAGGGGTCAAATTACAAAGCCCCACCTTTCCCGCATTAAGCTGGACAGACGAAACAACCATCATTTCACTCTAGGGCACAAGAGCATAAAGAAAAGCGAAAACCAATTATGCGTGCGGCAGCTACCTAGGGCACCCTAGGGTAGGGGTCTCCACTACAAATCTTTTTTTGAAAGCGCCTCCACTACAAACCGAATTCTCCCTCGTCGTCTTGAGGAAAACCGATGATGCATGCGGCAGTAGGGTTTGTAGGAGTATTACGGCGTGTGGGGCCACATCATAGTAAACGGGAGAGGGATTGAGTTCGAGTCAATGCCTTAAATATGTGTGGGCCGCTTGGTTTTACGGGAACGAGGCAGCATTTTGGGTTCGGGGACCAGTGGAGATATACGTACAAAACTTTGTGGACATAGGTTCAACCGAAAGGAAATGATGCATGGGCCCTACATTTTGATATACCCGCGGCGCGTGAAATTTGCTACTCTACTCAAAACTAGTAAGGTACACATGCATTGAACGCATGAGATTTGGAAACCAAATTATGAATAAATACACACTATAGCATGTAAAGCTTTGAGTCATATATGCATGATGTAGATGTTCATTTAGTTCTTATAGTTCCTCTTTTTCAAAATCAATTAGTTTTATAAAAATGTTAAGATTCATGGGGTTGTGCATTGTAAAGCATAAAGTAAAAAACAAATACTGGCAATTCATTTAGAAAAAAAGGGCAATTATGATACAGAAGTTTCTAGAACAAAGGAGAAGTGCTTGTGTTTTGAGGTTTGTGCATTATGCTTAAGTTCAACCATGGAGTCTTCTAAATTGTACATGTGGAAGAATCTGGTGGAATGTTGATGATATCCAATGGCCAGTAGTGCTCGGATTTGCCATCTCTGCACTGTCGGATTAGCTTCATCCAGCGACCATCTTTCAAAGTTATTCGCACACTATATAGTTCTTGTGCTATAGTTTCATGTCTTGGAAAAAAGCTACTTGTGGGTTGTACTAGCTATTTAGGAATAGAAGATGTATACATGGAAGTTGTAGGGAGAGAGATGACATGGAGTATCTCAATTCCTATGAGTAGGGATTGGAAAAGAGATGTCATTTGGTTCACATCATAGGAACTTTTCTATTGAATCTAGAGATGACATGTATCTTAATTCCTATGAGGAGGGATTAGAAAAGAGATGTAATTTGGTTCATATCATAGGAACTTTTCTATTGAATATACATTAATGTTTATTTTCGTTTGAAATTATGGGAGTATAGGAATCCATTCATATGAACCAAGTGGCTCTAAAGCTATAAAAATGATATCATGTTTATTTCCTTTGAAATGTGGAGTATATGAATCTATTCCTATGAACCAATTGGCTCTAAAGGAAAAAATCCTATAAAAATCATATCATATAGAGTTCCTATGATTTTCCTCCACACCAAAGGATGGTTGAAATTGTAGACTCCTCCCCCATCTTTATAGTAAACTCTCAAAGATGAATGAAATGATATATACTGGGTATTCTATATGTGCAATTTGGTACACGAAAACTCGGTAAAAGTTTGTGAGGTTTGAATTTTCAATAAAGCTATATGCACTACATTTTGGAACAGAGGGAGCATACGGCAGTTGCTAACACTCATGTGGAAGATTTGTGTGTAGGAGGAGTGGCTGTTCTGTTAAATCACATGGCAAAACTGACATTGTCGGATGCCGATCTAACGGTTCTTACGGTGATCTTCACGAAAAGGCTTGTAGCGAACGTTTGTTGGATAATGATTTACGGACACATGCATTGCATTGACACGTGCCCCCTCTCTCTCATGCACACACGCACCCTCACGAGTCACGACTCTCCTAAGTCCTCTCGCACCCACCGTCTATCTGTAGGTAGATGTCACAGACATATGTGCTCTTCACACCCTACCCTCAGAACTTCTAAAACACAAAAGACGTCACACACATTTTATTTTAGCTCACACATAACACACTTATACTATTACTCTTGTGGCAAACGTTCTTTGGGCATAGTATATTGTACTCTCACGAAGAGAAGCGGTGCACACACGCACTAGTTCTCTCACACCCACTCGCGGGTACATGTAGGAGTGCATTTTTTTAAAGCTGGTACAACAAAATCACTCCACTATATATATATATATATATATATAAGCTGGAGCCTTAGCGGTTGCTTTACTAGGGTTCCTCTCTTTCACTCTATCATGCTCTCCAGATCTAAGCAAGACATAGGTGGGCACACTCTCTTCTCTCTGCTCACGGCTGGTCACAAATCCAGCCGTACAACCTCGACCGTGGCAGGGGTGTAGGTGCATCGTTCACGCTGTCGTCGGCGGTGAGGGAGGAGACCAACGGCTGCCCGCGCGTCCCGATCGGCGGCCGTGCTGTTCTCTTCGAGAGAGCACCGGCTCGGGAGGGCCTCCGACCCCTTCTTCCTCCCAGCGATATTGTGGCCAAGATACAGCCTCCTGACGCCGTCTTTGCCACATGTCGACGACGCTCAGGTATATATTCCTTCGAAACCTGCCTTGTTCTACTGCCCCAGCTCCCCACTTGGGTTCGTGTGGATATTTTTGTACTTCCGTCCGCTGTTCCAAAGCCACCTAGACTTTTACTATTATTAGAGATAAAGCTAGTTCATACAGTCGACTCTAAGAGTTGGTTCAAATAGGGAAGAAAGTGGGAAAGTTGTAGCATGAATCTAGGACTCGGTTCTAAGAGGAAACAAGGGAAAGTAGTAGATACTGGCTACCCAACCGGTCTCTTGGTTGAAAAGGAGAAGAAAGCATGGTGGATGGCGAAGGGTGGGGGGAAGTGGACCTGTCTCTTGGTTGAAAAAGGAAAGAAAGTGACGGGTGTTGGAGGATAACGCAAATGAGAATGAGCAGGTCTAGATTTCCTATGCTCACATAGGAAAATGTCACCGAGGAGATAAAAATGGGACAAATGCAGACATGCTGCCTGAGTGTTTACCGCTCTCGGCAACCTCATCTGCCTCACCACTTTATGCCCCTGCTGTCCCTATGCCCATATCGCTACTGTTAATGTAAAATCACATCAAGCATTAAGCAATGCCACCTAATGTCACTATAAGTAATGGTCTAGTGCCGTCGATAAATTGAAGTAATGCCACAACCATTTTATGACGTGTTTTTGTCTTGCTTTATTTACCATGAATTGTGTTTTTGGAGTTACACTTAAATCTCACACCGCTAACATTTCTTCATCCCAGTGGAACTGCACAAATTTGATTGCACATTTACTGACCATGTGCTACTCTCATGACAGTAATACTAATGCTATTGTTCTGCATGTTAATCTAGTGGCAGTGTTGATGCGATGTGATGCTACTTACTTAAGGGCACTTTCATACTGTCAATTTAGTGCCAATTATAACCCAATAGATGCTGTTGTTAATCATACGCCACTTCAAATATCTGTCACTCTTCAAATAACCGTATTTTGTATTTGCACAAACAGGGATGTATGTCTCCATATCATTTATTGTCTGCGCAATCAAAAGTACACACCTCAGTTTTAGTACAACTGCACAAAATGAGATGGCTATTCCTAGCTGCCGTCCTCTAACCACCAGTGTTCCAGGTATTCCTACATTGGTAGTAACTAGATAGAATGACCAACACAATCTAAAAGAAGTTGATTCGTACATTTTACTTCCTAATTGCAGTGCAAGGACGAGCGAAAACAACTGCATACTAGTCCGGAATGCACTTTCTACCAGTTCATCCATGGACCAAGGACTAGCTGGCACGGCTGCAGGGTGGTTTTTTGGACAAGTGCACGGACAAGAGGCATTGTGGTCTACTTATTTCCGCAAATAGCGGTGCTTAAACTTAGTGGAATGCACAAGAATTTTAGCTGGTTAGTACACTGCATGGTTCAGTTCAACATTCCAGCTGAGACCACAATTATAATTGGTTATTCTGGAATAAGAGAACCTAACCCTGGATGGTGGCAACAAGAAAAAACCAGAGTGAACTCTAGGAAATTTAAACCTGCTGGGAGGCCCTTTGCTCAGAGAAGCCTTGCTTGTTTTTTCCTGATTTGTAAACCTTCTCACAACTTTGTCTTTTGCTGTGAACTAGTATATGTTTGTTATGTTCTATGAATCATTGAGATGGATAAAATTGCTTAACTTATGCTTTTCAAGTTCTTTATGAAGCCGAGTTTAATGTGAGTGTTCCACATGAACGCTGGACTAGCGTGTGAACGTTTGAAATTTACATTGTGGCCTCAATTAACTGCATGAACCACTGTAACAAGATACATATTTGCTTATATGTCAAACAACAGAGTGTTGATTGTTAGCTGGTTGATAGCCTAGTGTTGAAGCGAGCTGAGCCAATGTGCCGTGTTTTGCACAATTGCTTACAAGTTGGGTAGCACCAACAGTGTTTACATGTACTTATGTATACGTCGACGCACATT
The DNA here is from genome assembly GCF_002162155.2 of Triticum dicoccoides. NCBI lineage: Eukaryota > Viridiplantae > Streptophyta > Magnoliopsida > Poales > Poaceae > Triticum > Triticum dicoccoides. The sequence continues at coordinate 167,274,697 of NC_041383.1, forward strand.
TCTCGAACGACTACTCTATTTAATCAAACACATACTGCTCCTATGATAAACCGTGACAACTTCTGTCTTTCAATGCCATATTCATGAAAAAACCTAGTGAGGACGCATCTATTTCAGCAACAATTACGATGGTTCTCACATGACTCACGGGCACACAAAAGTAGCATCAGTTCCCATAGACAGATTCAAATAGAGTACTAGCCCCAGAGGGCTCGATAACAGGCAAGGTTTGGATAATTAAACACAATCTAAACTACTATTAAACACTAGCTAGCACAACTATTTCATGTCTCGATCTAATTTGGGCTGGACACAAGATGGACCTTGCCATGAACATCATCGAGGATGTCCGATAGCAGCTCAATCCTATGAACCTTCATGAAGACAACCTTGTGGCCTTGCCACTCATATACTTGTTTGTGGAGGCATGCCACGTCATCTTCCTGTGTAAGCTTGACAAGAATAGTATGCCTCACAAACGAAGGAGTAACTTTGAAATTCTTGTGCTTCAGTACACCCTGGAGAACACACCTGACAACAGTGAGGCTGGAATACAACTCGACATTGGTATAAGTGCAAATGGCTTCCAGGATCCAATATCCTAAGAACTCTGTTTTCCTAGTGCGTATATTCAGGTCATCTGCCTCATAGCGAGTGACATGTACAACCACACAATCCTTGTCTGCATCAAGGCTCTAATTGAAACATAAAGAAATTCTAAATTACTTCCCAGTATAAGAAACACAAGTTATTTAAACCACTATGTATAGCATGGCATCGAAGCTAACAAAATTTTGTATTATTCATCACCACGTACTTAGATGAAAAACCACAATCAAGATCGGCAAAGAA
>NC_041383.1:167275758-167276006 GCF_002162155.2 Triticum dicoccoides
GGGACACATCCTCGAAGGGGGGAAACTGCTCCTGCAGTGCCACGGGGGCTATAACCTCAAACGGGGCGTTGACCATCTCAGTATCTGGGGTCGCCTTGGTGGTTGCCTCCATCTTCTTGGAGCTCTCTGCCTCGTGGGGATCAGCCTCCCACGTCTGCTCCAATATCGGCAGATCTTTGCCTGGTTCTCCTTGGTCCATCAAGAAACTAACGAATACTAGGAGTCCACTGAAAGGAAAACACAATCGT
>NC_041383.1:167276016-167318677 GCF_002162155.2 Triticum dicoccoides
CAGTGCCACGGGGGCTATAACCTCAAACGGGGCGTTGACCATCTCAGTAATGGCCGTGAGCGTATCTGGGGTCAGCTCGGTGGCTGCCTCCATCTTCTTGGAGCTCTTTGTCTCGTGGGGATCAACCTCCCGCGTCTGCTCTAATATCGACAAATCTTTGCCTGGTTCTCCTTGGTCGATCATGAAACTGACGAATACTAGGAGACCACTGAAAGGAAAACACAATCGCAATGAAAATGAAACAAAAAAGAGAGTGAGGATCGGTTAATGCTTTGTAAAAGTTCTTTTTTTTCTCTGAACGAAAATATATCAACATCACGGATCCGCTTACCTTCCCTTCGTTGGGAGAGAAGAACAATGGCAAATGCGAGTGTTGCCTTTCTTGAAGACTGCGAGGGAGATGGGGATTGAACGAATAGTGAAATGATGGTTGCTTCGTCCGTCAAACTTAGACTGCGGGAGGTGGGATTTTGTAATACAACGGCTCGTTACTACCGTGCTACGACCGGGGTGACTCTCCGCCTGCATACTATCTTCTAATTTGGTGGATGGCATTTGGGCCCGCACGCTGCATGGCCCGCATGTCGGTGAACAAAAGTATAACAGCATTCAGTAGAGGGAGACATTTCGATGACCTAGGAGGAGCCAGAAGCAGTAGTGTATCCACTGTACTAGTAGTAATTGTGTTTCTGGGTAGCTGTAGAGTGTCTCCACTGTACTAGTAGTAATTGTTTCTCTGGGCCCAAGACAAAACAGCCCATCCACCCTAGTAAATAGTAAAATCAATTCAAAAGCCCATATATTTACTGAATGAGAGGCGCTACCCACACCCAGCACACCACCCCCCAAAAAAACCTGGGTGTTCTTCTTCCTCCTCACTCCCACCCACCTCACGTTAGCTCGCTCAACTCGTACCCCCAAATTCCTCACCTCACTCCTACAAAAAACCCCAGCCCCCTTCTTCCTCACTACTACAGAAAACCCCCAGCTCCCCTTCTTCTTCACTCGCACTACAACTAGGCTCGTCATTCATTACTCTACTCAAATCCATGAGCGCGATGCAACACCCTCAAGGAAAATGGAGTCGGCTGACCCCAGCGCCAAGAAGATGAGGCTCCCGCCAGCGACGACACCTGTTGTAGATCCCGCACCCGGCAGCGCGGGGAGAAGCAGCGACCCTGCCCCCACCGGATCCCAGGAACCCATAGAATCTCGGGGGACAGCATCAGCGATCTCTCGGACGCCGTCCTTGGGGAGATCATCTCGCTTCTCCCCACCAAGGATTGCTGCCGCACCCAAGTGCTCTCAATTCGGTGGCGCCCTCTATGGCGCGTCGTGCCCCTTAATCTTGACTATCATCAGATATCTCTCTTCAATGATTTTGAAATACCCAGAGCCATCATCTCCTCCCACCAGGGCTCTGTTCAAAGCCTCTGCATGCGCTCATGCTACCTGAGCAAGCATATCATGCCCTGCATGGTGGACGCCTAGTTGAAATCCCTTGAATTCATAGAACTACAACTGCTTGAGTTCTACTATTCCCCTGGAAATCACCTACCACATACCAAACACCATGTACTTGTGACCTCAGCACCGATGTCCACCTGGCGATTTTTCTCCTCTCTCCACACCGCCACCTTTGCGCTGTGCTACCTACCAGACAATCTGGTACTAAACCTTCGACTCCCATTTCTCAAGAAACTTTCACTTGTGCGGGTTCATATATCGTAGGCCTCATTGCACATCATCATCCACTCCAGTTGCCCTGCCCTGGAGTGCTTGGTGGTTGTTTTCACAGTTAGAATCAGTTGTCTCCAAATAAAGTCGCCTAACCTTGTAAGAATTGGAATTTCTTTTGACGGAAGGCAACTCATCATCCAAGATGCCCCTTCACTTCAAATGTTGATCCTTGATTCTAGTTATTCACCATTGAAAATAACCGTCCTCTCTGCGCCTAAACTGGAGACCTTGGGTGTAATACATGATCTCTGTGCTCATTTCAATATGGTGTTTGGCTCCACAGTTCTTCAGGTACTTTATATTATCATCTACACTTGTAACCATAAGCTGTATTTTAAATTTCTGCACATAAGTTATATATCATCTTGGAGTACAAATTTTGTACTAATATTATGTTCTATGCTCAATCAAGAGTTTCTCCATGGATGGCCTATCAATGGTGCTGGATTCTGTCAAGATCTTATATATCCAAGTGAATAGTTTTGATCTGAACAATATTATTGGCTTGCTGCAATGCTTTCCATGTCTGGAGAAGTTATATATGAAGGTGATAATTTCACGCACATTGGAAGCCCGCATATAGTGTACTAGAATTAACCGTTCAACTATTGCTCTTTTGACACTCTTTTTTTAGACCTTAACTATTTTCAATCTTCATGTCTATGTAGGCAACATGATGGGGTAAGAAAGTTATAACCAATCAGTGGATTCGTCAGCACCGGGATTTTCTCACTTCTCATGAGATTTGATTGAAGACAATAATGCTAGAACGATATGTAGCCAACCGTGCAAACACTAGATTTGTCACATTCTTCCTGCTGAATGCGAGGTTACTATTGTCCATCAGGCTTAAGTTTATCAACAGCATGGTTTTGACGGATGGGTATGTCGAAGAGCAAAAAAAGGAGTTTCACGTGGGCAAAAGAGCTTCTGAACATGCCGGGTTTCTATTTACAACATATTGTGATCATAATCCAGTAAATTTTACGACCCAGGATGTTCATTCTATGGACCTGACCGATCCATTTGACTGTGACTGCCGAAAATAGTGCTGGAGTTAGATGTTGTTGCCCTTTTCAACCTGGGTTTTGTGTAAAACTGATGAACAATTCACCCTCGTGCTTTTATACAGTTTGTAAGCTGGAGTTAGATGTTCTTGCGCTTTTCAACTCAGCTGTGAATGTCATATTTTCTTTGAAACAAGGCAAATGGCTTTCCATTCATTTAATTTAGAGTGAAATATTGTAACAAATCCCAACCAAGGGAAATAACATCACTCTCGCCGGCTGCTTGAGCTCACTGTGCATTATAGAAGCCAGGTGATTAGCCCCTAGCAGCACCCACAAACTTATTTTGAACTAGCACATCAAATGGGCTGTAAATTTTCATAGGAAAGGCTGCATGACCGTGACAGATTTGGATTCTGACATTTGGGACCCGCGAGGAAATAGCCTATCCAAGGTGGTGTCGACTTACTAGCCAGTCAACAAACAATTCTGCCTACCAGCCGTTGGATTGACATCCAACATCTGTCGTGTATCTTCTATATCTTGTCTTCATCTTCCTCCAACCGCCGAACCAAACCATCCTGTCGGCTCCGCCTGCTCCCGCCTCCCATGGCTGGCCGCGCCTCCACGACCCTATGGTACCCTCCAAAATTGGCCAGTCCCTCCCTCTATTCCCCCACACATCCTATTATTCTCCGGCGACGTCAGCCCCAACACGCACCCGCACCCGAACCAGTCAACCCTCGTACTACCCTCTGCCTACGACTAGACCGGCGCATCTTCCATGGCTCCTGTTTGTTCCGTCCGAGGCCTCGCCTTTGTCCTTCGCTTTGATTCGCTCACCGTGCGTGGTGCACCGCCCTCTTGCGTTGTCAACATGGTCAACAACCGAGAGGAACAAGGAGATGACTGTACATGGAGAGGATGACAGTAGGGACCCATCAGCGTCATGGCAGTACACAAGCAAGTTCCTCGTTATTACAAGCCCAAAAAAATGGTTCCTCCTAACGGTTGGACATCTAGGGCTCATGCCATTGTCAACGTAGTCAAGAAACGAGAGAATTACACTATGAGTGGCTGGCACCAGGGACCCAACAGGTCACGCAGTTTTTTTTGAGGAACAAGCAGTTGTTATTTATACTAGTTTTAGCGATTGATTAGGGTAACAACGGGGCTGTGCGGGGGCTGTGGCCTATCTAGCCAGGGTTTTATTTATGTTTACCACATCATGAGCCCAGTTGTGTTTTTTTCTTGCTGAAAATGGCTAGCCCAGTTCTATTTTTTTAAAGAAATACCCAAACAAGGCCTACTTGCTTTATCAGCCCTACTGGGCTACACATCTTTCAAGACGAGGAGAGTTTGATTCGGTTTGCCCAGAAATGGGCTGTACATTTTTAAAACACATTAAACCGGGAATTGGTTTCAATTTTTTTTCATTACAAGATTTTAAATTCCATTGATTTTTATGCGTGGACATTTATTTGGATTTTATATTTATATAAATTATTTTTTCAAAATAGTTTGAATGTGAATCGATATTTCGGGATTAAAAACAGTTGACCGCACCGAAATATGCAAAATTTCGTATAATTTTTAACCATGGCCACAATATGGGGTGTAATGCTAACAAAAATAAGGTGGGCTCCAAAAAAATTCTTAAGAATTAGCAAATGGGCTATACATTATTAGAAATAATGGCAGATGGGATGTATGCTATTTTCCACAGATTTGAGGCTGACTTGTGCGCCTACTACAGGTTGACGCGTATGCTTTTCTAAAAAAAGGTTAACGCACATGCAACACCATGTAAACTTAGTCAATACACGAGAGCAGTGACTGTTGGATGTCCATCCAACGGCCGTCATGCTTCTTCAATCTCTGCTCTTCCTGCTCCAGCCGCTCAAACAAGCGCTGGCAGGACTACCTGCTCCTTCCTCCCGCGGCCGGCTATGCTGCCATGCAGTCCTCACCGCCCCACCGTACACCCATCTCTGGCCTAGCCATCCCTCTACTCACCTACAGCTATTGTTATTCTCCGGGGATGGCAGACGAACTAGTAAACCCTCGTACTCCCCTCCGCGTGGGAAACAACTGTCGAGGCTTCCCTGGATCCGTGTTGTTCCCTTCCTAGGCCTCGCCGTTTTCCACCTCCCTGGTGCTCTCGGTGCGGCCTGGTCAACATGGTCAATGAACAACATCCATCGGAAGTGGACCACACATGGAGAGGCTGACAGCTGGGTCCACGGCCGCACACAAGGAAATGCCTCCTTATTACGCACAAAACAATGATTCCTCCACCTGACAGCTAGGACCCACCGGAAGGGCCTCTGTATTTCACGAAAAAAAACATTCCCCCCGCTGACAGGTCGAACCCACCAGCTATATCTTCACATGCAAGGAAGTTCCTCCTTATTACACACAAAGAAAATGAATAACCCCCCTGCAGCTGGGACCCACCATAGTGGGAGGCTGACTTGTGGGCCTACTAAGTTGATAGGGACGGAGGGCTTTGTCAACTTAGTCAATATGAACGATTCTAGCTCCAGTGATTGTACGATGTTCATCCAACGGCCGTAGTGCTTCTTCAACCTCTGGTCTTCTTGCTCCAGCTGCCCAAACCAGCACCGGTCGTGTCGCGTGCTCCTGCCTCCTGTGGCCGGCTGTGATGCCGCGGAGGCCTCACCGCCCCTACTACTCCCATTGCTGGCCAGGCCATCCCTCTACTCACCCACACCCCTTGTTATTCTGCAGCGACGACAGCCTCACACCGTAGCCGAACCAGTGAACCCTCTTACTCCTCTCTGCGTGGGCATCCACTGCCGCGTCTTTCCCGGCTCCGCGCCGTCCCCTTCTTAGGCCTCGCTGTCGTCCATCGCCCTGGTGCTCTCGGTGTGGCGTGGTCAACCTGGTCAAGGAACGACTTCCATCAGAAGAGTACTGTACATGGAGAGGCTGACAGCTGGGTCCATGGCAGCCGCAAGGAATTCGCTCCTTATTACGTGGAAATAATTATTCCTCCACCTGACAGCAGGGACCAACTGGACGGGCCACAGTATTTCGCAAAAAAAACATTTCCCCCCTGACTGCTAGGACCCACAAGCTACATCTTCGCACGCAAGGAAGTGCATCCACATTACAGGCAAAAAAATGATTCGCCTCCCTGACTACTGGGACCCACCAGCTACATCTTCGCATGCAAGGAAGTGCCTGACAGTCGGGACCTACCTGGTCGAAGCATACATAGTGTTGTCATTCTGGTCGCGAATGTGTACGTACATACTGGTCGATGTAGAGGCGCGCACGTGTCATCATAGAGGCGCACACATAGCATGTACGCGTACATACAACGGACAGGGTGCAAGAAAGAAAATATGGCCACATACGTACATACGGGCGGGGTCTCGAACGCCTACTCACGCATACGCACGGCCAGGGCTCGTGTACATGGCTGGGTCAAAACGGAGAAACTGCATCATCGTCGTGTTCATGGGGAGGCAACCGACTGGGTCGGAATGGAATGCGTCGTCGTGTTCATCGGGAGGGCTTGGATAGAACATCCGATGGAAACGAGGCCTGGCGTACCGTGATGTCTACTACACAACCTTCTTCTTGTAGACGTTGTTGGGCCTCCAAGTTCAGAGGTTTGTAGGACAGTAGAAAATTTCCCTCAAGTGGATGACCTAAGGTTTATCAATCCGTGGGAGGCGTAGGATAAAGATGGTCTCTCTCAAACAACCCTGCAACCAAATAGCAAAAAGTCTCTTGTGTCCCCAACACACCCAATACAATGGTAAATTGTATAGTTGCACTAGTTTGGCGAAGAGATGGTGATACAAGTGCAATATGGATGGTAGATAAAGGTATTTGTAATCTGAAATTATAAAAATAGCAAGGTAACAAGTGGTAAAAGTGAGCGTAAACGTTATTTCAAAGGTAGGAAACAAGGCCTAAGGTTCATCTTTCACTAGTGCAAGTTCTCCCAAAAATAATAACATAATTGGATCACATAACAATCCCTCAGCATGCAACAAAGAGTCACTCCAAAGCCACCAATAACGGAGAACAAACGAAGAGATTATGGTAGGGTATGAAACCACCTCAAAGTTATCCTTTTTGATCTATCTATTCAAGAGTCCATAGTAAAATAACATGGAGCTATTATTTCCGTTCGATCTATCATAGAGTTCATACTAGAATAACACCTTAAGACACAAATCAACCAAAACCCTAATGTCACCTAGATACTCCATTATCACCTCAAGTATCCATGGGAACGATTATACGATATGCATCACACAATCTCAGATTCATCTATTCAACCAACACAAAGTACTTCAAAGAGTGCCCCAAAGTCTCTACCGGAGAGTCAAGACGAAAACGTGTGCCAACCCCTATGCATAGATTCCCAAGGTCACGGAACCCGCAAGTTGATCACCAAAACATACATCAAGTTGATCACGTGAATATCCCATTGTCACCACAGATAAGCACGGCAAGACATACATCAAGTGTTCTCAAATCATTAAAGACTCAATCCGATAAGATAACTTCAAAGGGAAAACTCAATCCATTACAAGAGAGTAGAGGGGGAGAAACATCATAAGATCCAACTATAATAGCAAAGCTCGCGATACATCAAGATCGTGCCAAATCAAGAACACGAGAGAGAGAGAGAGAGAGAGAGAGAGAGAGAGAGAGAGATCAAACACATAGCTACTAGTACATACCCTCAGCCCCGAGGGTGAAATACTCCCTCCTCGTCATGGATATCTCCGGGATGATGAAGATGGCCACTGGTGAGGGATCCCCCCTCCGGCAGGGTGCCGAAATAGGGTCCCGATTGGTTTTTGGTGGCTACAGAGGCTTGCGGCGGCGGAACTCCCAATCTATTGTTATCTCTGATGTTTTTGGGTATATGGACTTAAATAGGCGAAAGAAGTCGGTTGGGGGACGCTCGAGGGGCCCACAAGACAGGGAGCACGCCCAGTAGGGGGGGGGGGGCGCCCCCCACCCTCGTGGCCCTTGAAGTGTCCTTGACTTCAACTCCAAGTCTCCTGAAGGTTTCATTCCGTTTGGACTCCGTTTGATATTCCTTTTCTTCGAAACATTGAAATAGGCAAGAAAATAGCAATATGGGTTGGGCCTCCGGTTAATAGGTTGGTCCCAAAAATAATATAAAAGTGTATAATAAAGCCCATAAACATTCAAAACAGATAATAAAATAGCATGAATGCTTCATAAATTATAGATACGTTGGAGATGTATCAGCATCCCCAAGCTTAATTCCTACTCGTCCTCGAGTAGGTAAATGATAAAAGAAAGAATTTATGAAGTGTGAATGCTAGCAGGTGCACAAGTTTGATCAATGATAATTCCAATCACCTTTTCTTGCATGATTATATGTCACAACAGTAGTTCATCTTATTAAACTTCTCAAGATCAAGTAATAAGTTATTCACATGTTAAAGCATAGACCATAAACTTTCTTGAAAACTAGCAAACTTCATTCTCAGTCATCAAACAATTATAATTCATCTTATTTTCAAGAAGGGTCTATGTCAGAGCTTTGATTTAGAAAATCCCACATACTCAACTATCATATAGTCTTCCATGATTGCTACCACTCAAAGCATATTCGTAGAACAAATAGCATCCATCAAACATAGAGAAAGATAGGGGCTTAGTGTTTCGCCTCCCAACTCACTTATCATATAGATAATTGACAACAATAATAATTCATGATCGAATATATTTGCATGGCCATATATGCTTACATCTTTCCCCAACACACGATGCTTGCCAACTAAAGAGTAGGTAGGAATGAGAAGGAATACTACCGACTCTTGCATAAAAGTAAAAGATAGGCCCTTCGCAGAGGGAAGCAGGGATTTGCAGAGGTGCCAGAGCTCGATTTTGAAATAGAGATAAATAATTTTGAGAGGTATGATCTCATTGTCAACATAACAACCAAGAGTTCCCAATATCTTCCATACTACATACATTATAGGCAGTTCCCAAACAGAATGGTAAAGTTTTTACTCCCCCTCCACCAACAATCATCAATCCATGGCTTGCCCGAAACAACGGGTGCCTCCAACTAACATCAATCCTGGGAGAGTTTTTGTTTGCAATTATTTTGATTTGATTTTGATCTTTTTTGATCATGGGACTGGGCATCCCAGTTACCTGCCATTTTTCTCGTGAATGATGAGCGGAGTCCACTCATCATGAGAATAACCCACCTGACAGCCTCTAGTCACTACATGAGCGATTCAGGCATACAAAACAGATTATTATTTGAAGGTTTAGAGTTTGGCACATGCAAATTTACTTGGAACGGCAGGTAAATACCGCATATAGGTAGGTATGGTGGACACTGATGGAAGAAACTTTGTTCAAGGAATTTGGATGCAGAAGCAGTATTCCCGCTTAGTACAGATATTTTGGCTGGCAAAGGATTCTAAATAGCAAGCACCACATGTAGGAGGTTCTATAACAATATAACTTCTATACAAATATACCCAAGCATAACTCATTATGTTGTCTTCCTTGTCCAATTTCAACTAATTTGCTCAGGTTTGAAAATAATTAATGGGGCTCAGAATCATAGAAGATGTCCAAGATAGTATATTTATATGTGAAATCTCTCTTCCTTCAATATCCTTTCATGATTCCTTTCATATCACTGTTTTCCTAAATCTCAAAAACTTCATCCACACAAAACTCAACAGAACTCCTGAGATAAGTTAGTATAAAACAATGCAAAAACCTTATCATTTTCTACTGAAAAAAATCACTAAAATTATTATTCAACATTGCATACTAAATGTCTCTGCATATTTAATACTCCTATCCTCAAATAGAATCATTAAACAAGAAAACATATGCAAACATAACAGCAATCTGCCAAAACAGTATTGTTTGTAAAGAATGCAAGATTCATCATACTTCCCTAACTCCAAAAATTATTAGAAAAATATTAAACTATAGAAGATTTATCATAGCTCAATATGCAAAAAGTTTCAATATTATATCATTCTCTGACTTTTCTAGGGAATTTTTGTAACAGCGGTAAACTTTCTGTTTTGAAACAACAACATGTATACTTGCAAAATAAGCATGGTAAAGGCTATCCTTGACATTTTTATTGAAAATAAAGATGCAAAACATTATTATAAATAACATCAAGCAAATACTAACAAAAGAAAATGATACTCCAAGCAAAACACATATCATGTGGTGAATAAAAATATAGCTCCAAGTAAAGTTACCGATAGACGAAGACGAAAGAGGGGATGCCATCCGGGGCATCCCCAAGCATAGGCTCTTGGTTGACCTTGGATATTACCTTAGGGTGCCTTGGGAATCCCCAAGCTTAGGCTCTTGCCACTCCTTATTCCATAATCCATTGAAACTTCAAACAAAACTTGAAAACTTCACAACACAAAACTCAACACAAAACTCATAAGCTCCGTTAGTATAAGAAAATAAATCACCACTTAGGTACTGTTGTGAACTCATTCTAAATTCATGTTGATGTAATATATACTGTATTCAAACTTCTCTATGGTTCATACCCTCCGATACTACTCATAGATTAATCAAAGTAAGCAAACAACACATAGAAAACAGAATCTGTCAAAAACAGAACAGTCTGTAGTAATCTGTATCATTCGAATACTTATGTAACTCCAAAAATTCTGAAATAAATTGGTGAACCTGAGGAATTTGTCTATTAATCATCTGCAAAAATAATCAACTTAAAAGCACTCTCCAGTAAAAAAATGACAGCTAATTGTGAGCGCTAAAGTTTCTGTTTTTTTACAGCAAGATCACAAAGACTTCACCCAAGTCTTCCCAAAGGTTCTACTTGGCACAAACACTAATTAAAACATAAAACCACATCTAACCAGAGGCTAGATGAATTATTTATTAGTAAACAGGAACACAAAGCAAAGAACAAAAACAAAGTTGGGTTGCCTCCCAACAAGCGCTATCGTTTAACGCCCCTAGCTAGGCATGATGATTTCAATGATGCTCACATAGATGATAAGAATTGAAACATAAAGAGAGCATCATGAAGAATATGACTATCACATTTAAGTCTAACTCACTTCCTATGCATAGGGATTTTGTGAGCAAACAACTTATGGGAACAATAATCAACTAGCATAGGAAGGCAAAACAAGCATAACTTCAAAACATTAAGCACATAGAGAGGAAACTTGATATTATTGCAATTCCTACAAGCATATGTTCCTCCCTCATAATAATTTTCAGTAGCATTACGAATGAATTCAACCATATAACCAGAACCTAAAGCATTATTTTCATGATCTACATGCATAGAAAATTTACTACTCTCCACATAAGCAAATTTCTTCTCATGAATAATAGTGGGAGCAAACTCAACAAAATAACTATCATGTGAGGCATAATCCAATTGAAAACAAAAATCATGATGAAAAGTTTCATGGTTACCATTATTCTTTATAGCATACATTTCATCATAATAATAATCATAGATAGCAACTTTATTCTCATAATCAATTGGAACCTTTTCCGAAATAGTGGATTCATCACTAAATAAAGTCATGACCTCTCCAAATCCACTTTCATAATTATCACAATAATGTTCAACATCCTCCAAAATAGTGGGATCATTACTTCCTAAAGTTGACACTCTTCCAAACCCACTTTTATCAATATAATCATCATAAATAGGAGGCATGCTTTCATCATAATAAATATTCTCATCAAAACTTGGGGGACTAAACATATCATCTTCATCAAACATAGCATCCCCAAGCTTGTGGCTTTGCATATCGTTAGCATCATAGGTATTCAAAGAATTCATACTAACAACATTGCAATCATGCTCATCATCCAAAGATTTATTGCCAAACATTTTATAGATTTCTTCTTATAGAACTTGAGCACAGTTTTCCTTACCATCATTCTCACGAAAGATATTAAAAAGATGAAGCATATGAGACAAACTCAATTCCATTTTTTGTAGTTTTCTTTTATAGACTAAACTAGTGATAAAACAAGAAACGAAAAGACTCGATTGCAAGATCTAAAGATATACCTTCATGCACTCACCTCCCCGGCAATAGTGCCAGAAAAGAGCTTGATGTCTACTACACAACCTTCTTCTTGTAGACGTTGTTGGGCCTCCAAGTGCAGAGGTTTGTAGGACAGTAGAAAATTTCCCTCAAGTGGATGGCCTAAGGTTTATCAATCCGTGGTAGGCGTAGGATGAATATGGTCTCTCTCAAACAACCCTGTAACCAAATCGCAAAAAGTCTCTTGTGTCCCCAACACACCCAATACAATGGTAAATTGTATAGGTGCACTAGTTCGGCGAAGAGATGGCGAGACAAGTGCAATATGGATGGTAGATAAAGGTATTTGTAATCTGAAATTATAAAAACAGCAAGGTAACAAGTGGTAAAAGTGAGCGTAAATGGTATTTCAATGGTAGGAAACAAGGCCTAAGGTTCATACTTTCACTAGTGCAAGTTCTCTGAACAATAATAACATAATTGGATCACATAACAATCCCTCAACATGCAACAAAGAGTCATTCCAAAGCCACTGATAGCGGAGAACAAACAAAGAGATTATGGTAGGGTACGAAACCACCTCAAAGTTCTCCTTTTTGATCTATCTATTCAAGAGTCCATAGTAAAATAACATGAAGCTATTATTTCCGTTCGATCTATCATAGAGTTCATACTAGAATAACACCTTAAGACACAAATCAACCAAAAACCTGATGTCACCTAGATACTCCATTGTCAGCTCAAGTATCCGTGGGCACGATTATACGATATGCATCACACAATCTCAGATTCATCTATTCAACCAACACAAAATACTTCAAAGAGTTCCCCAAAGTCACTACCGGAGAGTCAACACGAAAACGTGTGCCAACCCCTATGCACAGATTCCCAAGGTCACAGAACCCGCAAGTTGATCACCAAAACATACATCAAGTTGATCACGTGAATATCCCATTGTTACCACAGATAAGCATGGCAAGGCATACATCAAGTGTTCTCAAATCATTAAAGACTCAATCCAATAAGATAACTTCAAAGGGAAAACTCAATCCATTACAAGAGAGTAGAGGGGGAGAAACATCATAAGATCCAACTATAATAGCAAAGCTCGCGATACATCAAGATCGTGCCAAATCAAGAACACGAGAGAGAGAGAGAGATCAAACACATAGCTACTGGTAAAACCCTTAGCCCCGAGTGTGAACTACTCCCTCCTCGTCATGGATATCGTCGGGATGATGAAGATGGCCACCGGTGAGGGATTCCCCCTCCGGCAGGGTGCCAGAACAGGGTCCCGATTGGTTTTTGGTGGCTACAGAGGCTTGCGGCGGTGGAACTCCCGATCTATTGTTGTCTCTGATGTTTTTAGGGTATATGGACTTAAATAGGCGAAAGAAGTTAGTCGGGGGACGCTCGAGGGGCCCACGAGATAGGGGGGTGCGCCTAGTAGGGGGGGCGCCCCCACCCTCGTGGCCACCTCGAAGCTTCCTTGACTTCAACTCCAAGTCTCCTGGATCATGTTCGTTCCAAAAATCACGCTCCCGAAGGTTTCATTCCGTTTGGACTCCATTTGATATTCCTTTTCTTCGAAGCACTAAAATAGGCAAGAAAACAACAATACAGGCTGGGCCTCCGGTTAATAGGTTAGTCCCAAAAATATTATAAGAGTGTATAATAAAGCCCATAAACATTCAAAACAGATAATAAAATAGTAGGAATGCTTCATAAATTATAGATATGTTTGAGACGTATCATACTGCAGAACGAAGGAAACAGCCTTGTGTTCGATCAGCCACGGTCGAAACAGGATCCTGTTCATCGGGAGGGGACTGGCGTATCGCAAAATGGCGGAAACAGACTTCTGTTGGACCTCCTATGTTCGAAACGTGGTCCTATTGATCGGGAGGGGTGTGGCGTACCACAAAATAGAGGAAACAGACTTGTGTTGGAGCTCTACGGTCAAAATAGGGGTCCTGTTCGTCGGGAGGGGTGTGGCGTAGCGCAAAACGGGACTCCACGAGATACTGTTCATCTCCACCATCGACCTCCTCCAGCCTCCACGAGCTACTGTTCATCCACCGTCGACCTCTTCCAACCTCCACCTGCGACTATTTATCCACGGGCTCCTGTTCATCCAGCCTCCACCGTGCGCTCCTCCACCGGCTACTTTTCAACCAGCCCTCTTCACGGGGTCCTCTTCAACCACCCCTCCACGGGCTACTGTTCATCCAACCCTCCACTTGCTACTGTTCAACCAGCCCTCCATGGGGTCTTCCTGTTCATCCAGCGCTCCACGGGGTCCTGTTCATCCAGCCTCAACCGGCTCGATTGGGGTCATGTTCATCCAGAGGCAACACCGCGAGGTCCTATTCATCCACCCCCACCGGGAACTGTTCATCCAAACCCCCCAGCAACCCTCACTGTTCATCTAGAGGCAGCATAGATCAGCTTCAGTTAGCAGCATTAGCGAAGGAATTGCTCGATCACTCAGGTTCAGTAACGCGCAGCCTGCAGTGCAATCGCTCGGGTTCAGTTAGGCGACGCCTCGCTCGGGTTCAGTTAGAGCCCAATGCCTCGCACCCACGCGCGTACGGTACAAGAGAAACGCGCATCTCTCGGCCCCCGACCACCCACCGTAACCGGGAACTCCCCGATATTTTCCTCGCCCTCGCTTCTACCATGGTTTTTTCCGTCATGGACGGCCCAAAGAATGTCATGCAGCTGCGTCTCCGGCCTGACCAGGACGAAAAGCCCATTTTCTGTCATGATCTTTTGTCATAGAAGTAGGAGCCCACCACATCTATGTTGATACCAAGTTTTGTCACAATTATTGTCATAGAAGTGTCATAAGTATGACGTAATTTTTTTTCATTCAGCCCAAAATGTCGCAGATGTGTCTTTTTTTGTAGTGCTACTTGTGAAAGCTTCAGAAGGCTGGTTATGGCATCTACGACTTGGTCATGGTGGGATGAGGAACTTCCATACACTCGCGAAGAAGAAGCATGTCATTGGCATTGAGGGTGTCAAATTCCTCAAAGATCATCTTTGTGGGGCTTGTGAGTCTGGAAAGATCACCAGAGCCAAGCATCCCTCAAAGACTATCATGACCACTTCTCGTCCCTTTGAATTACTTCACATGGATCTCTTTGGCCCTACTCATTATGCCGTGTTCACTAATTCTGCATCATTATATGTCTTTGTCATTGTTGATGATTATTCTCGTTACACCCGGGTGCATATCATCACTTACCAAAATGAAGTGCAGGAAGTCTTCAAACGATTTTCCTCAAGAGCATCTACAAACTTCGGTGTGAAGATCAAGCATATAAGGAGTGATAATGGAACCGAGTTCAAGAGTACTGGTCTCGATGAATATCTTGATATACTTGGTATTACTCACGAGTTATCTGCTCCCTATACTCCTCAGCAAAACAGCATCGTGGAGCGCATGAACAGGACTCTTGTTGAGATGGCTTGCACTATGCTTGATGAATACAAGACTCCACAATGTTTTCTTCCAGATGCTATTGATACTGCATGCCACATCGTCAATAGGGTATATCTTCACAAATTCTTCAAAAAGACCTCATATGAACTGCTCACTGACAAGAAACCCAATGTAAGTTATTTGAAAGTCTTTGGTGCTAAATGCTGGATTAGAGATCCTCGCCGCTACTCTAAATTTGCACTGAAAGCACATGAGGGTTTTATGCTTGGTTACGAGAAGGACTCGCACACCTACAGAGTCTTCAACACCTATCATCACAAGGTTGTTGAAACTGTAGATGTGCGGTTCGATGAAACTAATGGCTCGCAAAGAGAGCACCTACCTCCCGTGCTAGTAGAAATGTCACCAGAGGAATCCATCCAGTTCAAGGCTACAGAGGATGTCATTCCTATTGAAGAATCTGCTGAAGAAGTCATTCTGGATCATGAAGAAAATCACGCTGGTGCTACTGAAGAAAATGGCCATGAAGAAATTGCTGGGCCAAATCAAAGTCGCCAACCTTCTCATCCACGTGTTGCGAACGAAGTGCAGATTGAGAGAATTATCAACAACATCGCTCAAAAGCTTCACATTTTTCTAACTTTTGTGGGCATTTTGCGTTTGTCTCTATCACAGAGCCCACCAAAGTTGATGAAGCATTCATGGAACCTGAGTGGATTCAAGCTATGCAAGAAGAATTACATCAATTGGAGCTCAACAATGTGTGGGAGCTTGTCAAGCGACCAGACCCACGCAAGCACAACATCATCGGCACCAAATGTATCTACGGCAACAAACAAGATGAAAATGGCCTTGTGGTGAGGAATAAGGTTCATCTTGTAGCTCAAGGCTACACACAGGTTGAAGGAATTGATTTTCATGAAACTTTTGCCCTGTTGCTAGACTTGAAGCTATTCGTATATTGCTTGCTTATGCTAACCATCATAATACCATCTTACATCAAATGGATGTGAAAAGTGCATTCCTCAATGGTAAGCTGTAGGAAGAAGTATATGTTGCTCAATCACCATGTTTTGAGGATCCAAAATTTCCAGATCACGTCTACAGACTCAATAAGGCCCTCTATGGCCTCAAGCAAGCACCTAGGCGTGGTATGATACATTGAAGGAATTCCTCATGAAGAAAGGCTTCAAACCCGGTTCACTTGACCCAACTCTTTTCACCAAAGCTTATGACAATGAATTATTCGTGTACCAAATATACGTTGATGATATTATCTTTGGCTGTACTAACCAATGTTATAGTGACGAATTTTCCTATATGATGAGTGAGGAATATCAAATGTCCATGATGGGAGAGTTGAAATTCTTCTTAGGTCTTCAAATTCGTCAACAACACAATGGCATATTCATATCCCAGGAGAAATACCCCAAGGATGTGTTGAGCAAATTAGGTATGCAAGATTGCAAAGGCGTCAAAATCCCTATGCCCACAAATGGGCATCTATGCACCGATGAATATGGTAAAGACTTCGATCAAAAGGTATACTGCTCCATGATTGGCTCTTTATTGTATCTATGTGCATGTAGGCTGAATATTATGCTTAGTGTTTGCATGTGTGCCCGATTTCAAGCTACACTGAAGGAATCACACACATAAGGCTGTGAAGCATATTCTTCGATATCTAGCTCACACTCCAACACTTGGATTATGGTATCACAAGGGCTCTTATTTTGATCTCATTGGATATTCTGACTCTGACTATGCAGGTGATCAGGTGGTCTGCAAGTCAACATCAGGCACATGTCATTTCCTCGGACGATCCTTGGTATGTTGGTCCTCGAAGAAGCAAAACTGTGTATCACTCTCTACTGCTGAAGGTGTGTACATTGTTGCTGGATCTTGCTATGCTCAATTGCTATGGATGAAGCAAACCCTCAAGGACTATGGCAGCAATGTGAAGAATGTGCCGCTCTACTACGACAATGAGAGTGCTATCAAGATTGTTCACAACCCATTTCAGCACTCGAAGAAAAAGCACATCCAGATTCGCCATCATTTTCTTCATGACCATGTTTTGAAGGGCGACATCTCCATCGACCACGCGAATACTGAAGATCAGCTAGCCGATATCTTCACAAAGCCCTTGGATGAGAAGATATTTAGCAAGTTGCGGTGTGAGCTAAATATCTTATAATCTCTGAGTGTTCTTTGAAAAGGACACACATCCTAACACTTATGCAAATTTGATGACTTAGATGTGCAACACACGAAGTAATGTTTTTCTTTAATTAATGAAGACTAACCCTCTAAGTGTGAAGAAATTAATGAAGAATTTGATTCTCAGAACCCTACGACAATTGTATGCGGTGTCTGAAATCATCATTCTTATACGGTGGGTTACGCCACCAACCAAAATTGAAAATCTTCAATTTGAATTTTGCAATTTCTTCAGTTTTTAAAATTCTTCAACTTTCAATTTCCTCAGTCTTTCCGTCATTGTTCTTCATTGCTATATATAGGGCTGGACTATTTTGTTACTAGTAACAAAATAATATTATGTTACACTCGGCCCCTTATAGGAGCGATCGGAGAAACATGCCAGCTAAGTCTCCCGGCCTGAGACAAAAGCAGCCGACCCCCGCACCGCCGCCTTCCATCGCCCCACCGTCTCCCCCTCCCATGGTCGCTCCGTTCCCCACCTCCTACAGCTTCCGCGTGCCGTTCCGTGCCTCCCACGACCGCCGCGTGCCGTCCCCCTCCTTCCCCGGCCGCCGTGCGCTGTCCCCCTCCTCCCGCGGCCACCGCACGCCGTCCCCCTCCTCCCACGGCCATTGTGCACCGTCCCTTCCTCCCACGGCCGCCGCGCATCGTCCCCGCCTCCCGCGGTTACCTCGCGTCGTTCCCCACCTCCCACGGCCGCCACACGCTGTCCCCGCCTCCCAAAACCACGTGTCATCATGGCCGGTTGCTTCTCTCCTGTTGCTGGTGCTGAGCTCAGGAAGGTGGTCGCCGGTAGCGCCATTCTCCACCCAGCCGCCGCCTTGCACACAGCTAGCCTTGGACACCACCCACCACGACGGCCGTCGTGGCCCACCCCCTACATCGACGGTGCTCAAGCGACTCTTCTCACTAGTTCCTGCAACTCTTTCCTTCGCCATGGATACAACCATCATGTACTGAAGTGTTCCTTTATAAGTACAATCAGTATCATATCGCGATTCAGAAGTTTGATTTTGTGAAGAAGTATGCAAATTCTCAGTGCAGGTGTGGAGAACCAAAAAGTTCTAATAATGGTGAATCACAAGTTCAAGCACAGTAATTCGGGGGCGTGGGGGCAACTACTGATAGAGGCCAAGTCAAAGTGTCATGACTGCTGATGGAGATCTTCAGCATGTACTTTGATGGAGATACTCCTCTGATTGTAATGCCCATCTACATTTGAACTAACAAAAAAAGTTACATAATTTTGGTTACTCTATACTTATAAGATCTTCAATTCCACGGATATTTTTACTACTACACTTTGAATTGATGGAAAATTACAGGGTCCTACTTCCACAATATAGGAGTGGGATGAAGTGGTACATGACCAAATGTTGATGTTGGACTAGCAAATTTAGTGAAAAACTTTTATGTGCTGAAAGAATAGCTATGCTTTGTCGGAGAAGCACAACACGAGGTAATGGAAAGCTCCAATGCCCACCTACAAATATATTTTGTCCTGAGAAAAAAACACAAGAGTGCTATGTTTTATCTTTGGTAGCATGGTACTCACAACCTGTTTGATAATATGTCTACAAAGAAATGAATACCCTGTTACAAGTTTCTCTATTGTTAAATGAAGTTGTACATATACATGTACTGTTCAATCTCCATGCGGTAGCAGTATAGGCAACAAAATTATAGTTGGATGTATGGAATTTAAAGTTATAGGATGTTCAAATAAAAATAGTACACACATCTGGTGTCATTTATATAATTTTGTAAAGTAGATCTATATGTGTAATTTATCTGATAAAAGAAAGAAGAAAATCAACTTGCAAATTTAGGGGAACATGCGTACCTTGAGAAAAGTTCACAGAATAGATGCTAGGAGGTTCATTTCATGTTCGTTTAAAATGTCTTCAGTGCAAGTTGGAGGGACGGTAAGTTCTACTACTAGTCTACGCCAAGTTCAGGGGCATTGCCCACTGATGGCAAGGACAACAAGCCAACGACATCGGATCAATGGATACATTGATCACAAAAGTTCATTGAGAAAAAAACATTAGGTCAATGGCATTGCCCACTGATTGCAAGGACAACAAACCAACGACATCAATTCTAGTACTTATATATATCACAAAAGTTCATTGAGAAAAAAACATCTGTTAAATGGATACATTGTATCTGTTTATCACGTATACTTGCGAAAAAAGTTTAAAATGTTCTTCCCTGCCTGGAAATTACATGTGATTATTCATTTATTTTTGGGACATACTAACAACAATAATTCATTAGGCTTGTATGGATGAATTTGCTCGTATGACTAAAATTCATCTTTGCTTGTATTATCTCTTGTAACACTAAGATATTATTTTTTTGGTGTTTTCATGTCTTTAGGAGCGCCCTGGCCATTCACAGGCACCACCGCAGTCCGTTCAACGCCACCTTCGCAGGCGGTTCATCACAACAGCGACCTGGATCCCACTGGTTCCCACGAGTGGTGTCCGTTTGAGCATGTAGTAGCTCTCCTGCTACAGCGTGCTTCAGCTACTTCACTTGGTGGAGGTCAAAGCCTTTCCTCTAGTTTCCGCTAGTTTTAAACTTCATGGATTCTTAGTGCCTAAAAACATTGAACTTCTTGATCCTTCCTTCCTCTGTTCACAGTACATGAAATTGGACCGATGAGGAAGATGCATTCTGGGTATATCAAAGTCTAATGCTATTATCAAGACATGGAATGAATATGTTTTCACCGCCTGCCAGCTGCCAACATCGCCCACTGCCTACCTCCGTCGCCCACTGCCAGCCGCAAACATCGCCAACGCACCATGGGTCCACTTCTCCACGAGCTCCAGCATCGACCATCCCGACGCTGCTCGTGATCCCCTCTTCCATTAGCTCCAATTCACCGGAACCGTAAGTCTAAAGGAGTATGCGTAGCAGGTTCACCAGATCCTCCTGACATCTTCTTCCTTCTCCAAAAATATTTTCTTTTATGTTCAATTATTCATCATATGTTCATTTCCTATTACCTCAGTGCCTTTCGCTTGAATTCCTGCTGATGCTGGCTATAGCTTGAAATGGCTTCGCCTGCGTGCCTAGGAGTGTGCTTTTCTTCAGTGCAAAGGGAGAAATATTGTCAGTTCATGAACAGAGAATTTTTGTACTAAACTTAACATTAGTTTGGTGTGTATTCTGTTGTCAGTCCATGAAAAAATGCAGAATAGTTAGTGCGTGTGAAAAAAATATCGTTAGTACAAGAGTCAATTTCTTTAAGTTTAGATATATCACCTGAATAAGTAGTGATTTGCAGCGAGTTTCTTCGGTGTCAATTCTGATTCAAGTGCCCTGTTCTTCCTAGCACGCATGGTGCTTGTGTTAATGCCTATGGGAGAACAACACGTACAGAAACTGTGTACTAGTGATGAAAATTGGATAAAGTCCTAAGATAATGATATTCTTTTTATTCATATTTAAATGGGCATAAGCACTCAAGTATGTGATGTTATAAAACAAAAGTAATTCTACTTTAACTAAGTTTTACAAACATTACACTAATTTTGTTATTTTTCTTTTGGGTTTTGAATGTCCTGTGGAAGCATTCAGAGTTAAAAGAACTCTAAATTTTGATGATGCAAGTTGTAACCGTGTACATAATTCTCTATTTCTATTGTGACAAGTTCGAATGATCAAATGCTATAAGTTTGCTTGTTATTTTCCAGGCAGTACAAGTGATCACTGTTCTTATGTCTTGATCATTTTTGCTATAACCTAGACTCTGTAGAGAAAGCAGCGAGTGCTCTTTGTGATCTCAATTTGATCAAAAATGGACAAGGTGTTCCCATTTTAACTAAGTCTTCTCCATTATTTCTGTGATTCATTTTCAATAGATGATAGTACAGCTGCAGTTTTTTGTGAAAAGTTGAGACACCGTACATTTGTACTACATGTTGCATATCTAGTTAGGTCAGGTTGTACTGTTCACATAGTATTATGTTTTTTGAAACTCACCCAAAAAACAATTGCTGTAATGTATTTCATAGCCTCATGCCAATATAACTAAAAAAATAAACATTCTGGAGGACAAGGTTAAGTGAAATATGTATCGAAGAAGTTCAATTCATCCGCACACTTTAGTTCAAAACAGAATAGAATACAGAATTATCAAATAGAATATAAGTGGAGCTTCATTTGCAAGAATATAAAAAGAACACATGCTTCATTTATGTTTTTGATGAATCCAGCCTGAACTGAAGCCTGTCGGCGAGCCGGGCGCTGGGCCAACCACAAGGCAATGCCACCGGGCACGGCGCGTGATGGTCGCCAAGCGTGGCGCGAGCCTTTTCGGCCCCATTTCCAGGTTGAACTCCAAGGATCACGTCATGGGGTGCGCGAAGGTGCTAGCTAGCCTCTGCTTCCATTTTTCTTCAAAAGCTTTGCTAACCCATTAGCCACTCATAAGATGACTTTGCTTTCAATTAGCCACTGAAAGTTGTGGCCATTTAATGAAAAATCTTTTCTATAGAACAAGTTTCTAAAGTTTTCGCCGTGTGGACGCGTCCCACTCCAATGGCATGGCTTATGCTTCAAAGGCAAACAGTGGAACCTACTGGAGGAGTCACGGGGTCAAGGACCTCCTGCTCAATAGCACAACTTCTTGTTTTGTGGCTGGTCGCTCAAGGAGCTGAGTGTAGGACGTAGTAAGTACATGCATACTAATATTGGGATATGTGTGGTCCCTGTAAGTACATGAGTACTCTACTAATTAGCAAGTTTGATTGCTTCTGAATACTAAAAATGTCAGCTTGTACTGATGCATTCCAAAAATGTGTTGTGTGTTTTCAGAAAAAAAAACATTTGTGAGGTTTTTGGTGGCCAATTATTATTGATGTGGAGATGAATAACTATGCGGATGCGCTCCTGTTATTTTTCTGGAAAAAAACAAGATGCCATGTTTTACTTTAGGAGCTTTCCAAGTTGCATACTTCAAAGTTGTTGCTTGCTCCCACACGTGGATTGTGCAATTTCAATGGGTGTCGTTGAGCATGTCAGGAAGTATGCCCTTCGTGCAAAAGTGTGAAATTTTCTCAGTATTTTGTATATTTCATTTGGAAGAGGCTTCATGTGATCTTACGGAGCTTTATATATGTACTGTCATTACACTTTTAAGACCCTATAGTTCATTATATCATACATGTGTGGCCCTTCAATATGTATTACATGTTTAGTTCTTGGAAAAGAACACAATAGTTCGGTCCAAAACAATGATCAGTTCGATAGTGCTCTCTCCTGCCCATTTTGATTGATGTCCATGAATGGACAAAAATTGTAATGGAAATGTTCTATTATTACTAGCATATAAGTACAGAAAAAGTTGAACACGACATCAAGTTTGGAAAAAAAGCTCAAACAAAAAAAACCATGAAAATTCAAAATGGTAAAAGTTCAAGTGGTAAAATGAGAGAAGTCCAACATATCGTAGCCAAACAATGTTGAGTTCAAAAGAAAACACAAAACATTTTCCTTTTATTAAAAAATAATTCAGTTTAATGGTATAAACTATGCAAGTTCGGGCTTGATGATACCATTGAGAAGTTACGAGGAAAATTATACTGAAAATACAGAGTAAAGTCTAGTATGTGAAAACACACTCAGTACAAAACCATACAGACATCCGTTCAAGTACTATTTTTCAGAACCATTCAAAACTACTATGAAAATATACCTCAGTACAAACACACAAATAGATCAGTACCAGTACTCTGTTTTTTAGAGAGGAAAAAACAACATGATGGGTTTCACCTTAGTTAAAATTACTCCTAAACGGTTGTGAATAGAGAAAACGTTCAACATGACTAAGTTATGCATTTTCGATGGCTATCCAACGGTATATTATTTGCCCCATTTCGACAAACTTTAAAAAAATTGCGTTCGAAATCAAATTTGACCGTTTTTTAATTCGAGTTTAAACCATAAGGAATTAGAAAAAAAATTCAAATACGAAAACATTGCGCATTTTACATAGCTTTCCAATGCCGTATCATTTGCGTCAATCCAACAAACCGTTTGCAAAAAAACGAGAAAATACTTTTCACCCAGAATTTCACCATTTTTCAAATTACTTTTAATATGTATATAATTTGAAAAAACAGTAGATACATGGAAGATGCGGATTTTTACCAGCTTTCCAACACCATCTTATTTTCTCAATTTTGGCAAACCGTTTGAAAACTGAGTCCAAAATACGATTCGTGTTTTTGGTTAAAAAAACGGTTTTTTCAAAACCGCTCTTAACCCGTGATGATTTTGCAAAAAATTCCTACATATTTGTAATGTAGATGTCAAGAGCTTTCCAACAATATATTACATGCCCCATTCCAACGAAAAGACGACCAGTTCGACGAGATAAAAATCATCAGTACAACCGCCTGAAACCATCAGTTCAAGTAGGGTAACAGAATAATATTTTGTTTCGTGTTTGAGTTTTTCATGTCCTCTACAACATTCACTAATAGCTAATTCTTCAAGTTTCTTTTTCAACTAAGTGAATGTGATCGGACCCGTTCCCCCTCTATAGTAAACTCAACCCAGTTTGTTCACAAATTCTTCATGTGCATTCTATTTGAAACCCATTCAAAATCTTCACGGTGTCCTTGAATGCTGAAGAATTTGCGAACGAAACGTTAAAATTTTCATATCTAATTTTTCGGCTTTTGCCGCTCAAATCCTTCCGCATCCCACGACTAGATTAAACTACTCCCCCACGATATCACATGATCTCAACCTCTCTGTACGTGGGTGACACATGTCACTAGGATGGCAAGGGTCAGGGGCACGTTCGTCCAAATTCTTCGGATGAATAGTTTTTCACTTCCTTATAAATACCCCTCCCCTTGCACCTCAGTTCATTTACTCCGCTCGACCTCTCTCTCTACCGCTCGAGCTCTTTGACCTAGCGTCGCTGCTAATCTCCATCGTCGTCGGTGAGGAAGAGCTTACCTCCCTTGACCTCCTCGTTGTCGTACTCACGCCGGCCGCAGAAATCTTCACCTCCGCCGCCGCCGTAGCTATCTTCTTCTGCTAAGTTAGGGCGTGGAAGATCTGAACGGACGAGCTTCTCTAGTTCATCTCTCTGTTCATCGCGTTCTTCATCAAGGGTAAATAAAACTCACTTTTACTGCCCTTGTTGATTCTGATGATTAACACAAAATCTTCAAAAGGTGTTTATTCTTCAATCTTCACATTCCTAAACACCACAGTTGCATCTGTTCTTGATCTTTCTCTCTAAGATTTACTTTTCTTCAAGATTCCTCAATTGTGTGGATTTCCAATCTATACAACTCTGGAACCTAAGACAAGAACTCTTAGTGAAATTCTTCAAGACTCCCTGGTCAAATTCCTCAAACTTGATTCCTTTTAAAAATGAATTCTGTGAACACATATGACCTCTTCAAATTCTTCGCGCCTATACTATGTTCACAGGTACACATGTCTGCTGTTGAGTCACTAGGTTCTCATCAACTTAACTCATTTGCAGTGTTCCTCGAAGAAAAACTGCATACTTCCTCAGAGTCATCTATTGTTTAGAATCCTCACCTGAAGAAAATGGCTGATGAAAAGCGTCCTCAGAAGGGAGGGAAGAGGCCTGAGACAAACACAACGTTCGAAATTCCTGAAGATATCTATGCAGATTACTGCACTCCTGATGAGGCCACTCATGGCAAGGAGAATAAAATTCAGCGCAAGTTACGCATTCAGCAGAGTGAACGAAGATGGGCACGGGAATGGAGGGATTACCGCTATGTAACTCCCAAATACATGAAGAAATTCGCTATAAATCCTCCACGCCCAAGACCTCCACTGGCACCAGGCCAAGAAGCCGATGCCTCAAGCATCAGAAGAGGTGAGGAATTTCCAAAAGAATGAGCCAAGCACCAAAGGAAATTGGCTAAAGTAGCAAAGGAGGCAGTGAAGAAATTCAACAAAGATTCTGCTGCTGCTGCTGCTGAAGCATCTGCTAGTCAGCCTAAGAAGGCTATGAAGAAGAAAACTACAGTAAAGCCATCTTGTTCTGCAATGCCCTCAAGGCCTAGCTCCTCAATGCCCTCACGACCCAGCTCCTCCAAGCCCTCAGGGTCTTCTGCTCAAGCAAAGCCCTCAGCTGCACCAACAAAGTCCTCAACACCATTTCATCTTGCCATGTGCCAAAGGACCACAGGCTTTTCAATTGCTTCAGGAGCTTTAGCAAGTTCCTTAGCACAGTCGTAGCTGCTGAAGAAAAAGGCCACTGCTGGACACATCACAAGGCCAAGTCCTGACAAGAAGCAGGTCGCCTTTGAAGTTCCGTCATCTAAAAACGAAGCTGGTGATGAAGAACTGGCTCAAATCACCAGAGACCGACAAAACCGGGCTGCTAGTGCCAAAGGCAGTGCTGTGTCACTCTTGCTGGATCCGTAGAACATCCTTGACTACATTGATCTCTGGCATAAAGATCCGAACACACCCCTTCCGATCTGAACCTCACACCAGGCCAAAGTCATGTGTTGACTGCTTTCATTGCTGAAGAAAAATGGAAGTTTGAGAAGGCCAGATCAGTGAAGAAAGCTTAGTACATAAAGGAGCATTATCTGAAGAAAAATGTTCTGAAAATGACTACTGAAGAACTTGTGACTATACAGTCAGAAATCAAAGCTCTCAGTGATAATTTGACGCTTACAAAGCTGATTGGACAGGAGCCAAAGTCAGATTCGTCAAACTGACTAAATGCCTCAAGCCCAATGTTGTTGTTGAAGTGCAACAAGATGTTCCTCAGGGTGAAGCATCCGCTCAGACCACTGAAGAACATGCCAGCACCGCTGATGAAACTCAGGCTGCTGAAGAAACTGAGAGTGCCAGGGCTGATGATGATATTCTAGCTCCTGATGAAACTGCCAGGGTAACCACCAACGTTGCGCCTGAGGAACAAGCCATGCCGGCTGAAGAATCTGTCACTGCGCCTGAAGAATATGAACCTGCCAGGGTAACCACCAACGTTGCGCCTGAGGAACAAGCCATGCCGGCTAAAGAATCTGTCACCGCGTCTGAAGAATATGAACCTGCCAGGGCAACTAACACAGTTGTGCCTGAAGAATCTGTGCCTCTTTCATATGCTCCTCCCGCACAATCTTCATAGATGAAAAGCACCCTCCTTCCTTCTGCATCTGAAGCGAAGAAAACAAAGGCAACCGAAAGGGCAGCAGCTAAGAACAGGAAAGCATCAGATGCCTCAGAGTCTTCAGCTCCGAAGAAAGTGAAGACTTTGACGAGCTCTTTTGAGAACCCCATTGATGTTGTTCCACTTAATGTCATACCATCAATGGAAATTGTTCCTTTTGGTGAAGAATATGTCATCACTGACGAGATTGATGAAGAAGATCCTTCTGTTGCTACGTTAGAGCTATTGGATGAAGAAATTGAAGTGAATAATATCCCTTCACCGCTACTGGTATCATCGCCGCTGCCTCAGTTCACTGCTAAAGAGGCCGGTGTTGAAAAAGTTGAAACTGACGAAGAGGATGTGGACATCGGGTCTACGACTCCAGTAATGAATGAAGATTTTTAGGAAAGTCATCATCCCAATTCTCCTCTGTTCACTCCTCTGCAGCAAATTACTCAGTCCCTTGTGCACATTGAAGAAATTCACATGGGCTCTGATCAAGGTCAAGCTTCACTTCACTCCATCCCCGAAGAAATTCCAGCCACTAGTACTGATGAAATTGAGAAGAAGACGGCAGAAGAAACTGCTCCAGAGATTCTTCAGCCTGTTGTTCGAGAGGCTGCGCTTGAAATGGCTATGAAGACTTCAACTATAAATCTTCAGCCCAAGCCGCAGAATCCTCACTCCAAGAAGCACAAGTTCACGGCTGCTGACTTCTTTGATGAGCATCATTTCTTCTCAGATTCCAATCCTTATGATGTTGCTCGTCTTCGTTGCAAGTGCTTCTGGACTTCTTCACAGAATAACTTTTATTCCTCGCTGCTATTTGACAAGGACAAAGTGTTTGACCGAGCATCTTCCTCATGTGGATATGGAGTCACTTCCGTGCTTTACTCCAGTCCTCAATGTTCTTCATGATGCAAGGCTCCTCAACTTTTGCGTCGACATCTGCGATTGGAACGAAGAGCTAATTCTCCAGTTCTAAGCCACTCTGCATCTGACAGGCAATGTTGACGATGTGAATTCATGGGTTTTCGACTGGATGACTGACAATACTCATCACAAAGCTCCAAACTCTCAATTGCTTCATGCCGTCCCAGTCAGTCCGCCCACTGAAGGAGCTCTAAAGCTATATGAGGAACCTGAACTGTCAAATCATCTAATGCAAGTGCTGATGAAGCCTTTGAAGGCTGGCCAAGCGCCAAGGTCAAATTTCCTTGTTAAGGATCTGTTGTATGTGCCAAGGACTGTCTAACACATTATGGCCAAAACCCTCAGTCCCATTAAAGGCCACAACTCTAAAGAAGAAGAAGTTTTTGGCATCATGAAGAACTTCCTTTTCAACATCATGCATGGTATTCCAATCAACTATCATGATTTCTTCATGAGGACTTTGGCCAATGCTGCTTTGTTACCTTTTGAATTGAAGCCTTACGCTCAGTGGATCATGAAATTCATCAGATCAAGGACTTCAATTCAATACAAGGCCGACTTTCAAAATCATCTCAGCTATTTGCCCCCGATTGAAGTCCTCAAACGGACTATTTCCTCAACTGATGAGAAGGACAAGGCTGCAGTTATTAATGAAGGCACTCGTCCTTTGGATGGACAGTTTTGAAAGGCAGCATCCTACTCCACTAATGATGACTCTGCCACACGTGATACTGATGCAAATGCTTCAAACCAAAATCCTCAGGCAATAGCTCCGCGTGTGATGATTGATCGTGAGCTGCTTCTAAGTCTTCATCAGAAGGTGGACAAAAATCACAAGTGGGTCAAGCGTCAGTTTGGTGCTATTCTTCACAACATGACTGTCACTCAAAATACTTTGAAGAAGATCACTATTATCTGCATCAAGTCTTCGACCGCACCTGGGAAATTCTTTCACATGTATACACCGATGATGAACTCAAGAAGATGGACTTCCAACATGACTCCAGCCACCTTCGAAGAAATTCAAGAAGGTCAAAGTTCCTCCGCTGGTCGTCAGTTCATATTCTTCATCGCGCGAGATTGACGAAGCTGAAGATTTGGACGACACTACAGTAGGCCCTACTAGAATAGACGACCCCAACAACGTTGGTGCTCCTCCATTGAGATCATGAAGAAATTCTTCAGGGGCGTTAGTCCTCACTTTTCGTCCCTTTTGGTCATTTTATGACAAAGAGGGAGAAATTTGAGTTAGTCTTCAAGCGGGTCTATATATGGGCGTTTTTTTTCTAACTTACAACTCGCGCTCTTCTGAAGTATTTGTTGTATCGAGTTGTAAACTTAAGTCCGATGTTGGCCTGATACTTTTGCTCTATTTTTTTGCATGTTATTTCCTCATATATGTTAATGCATGCATGCTGAATTACATCAGTCCCCATATTTCATCATGCATTTCAAAATCTTCATTCGATATGTTAAATGTGTGTATGAATTACAAGATATAGGGGGAGTTCTCCATGATATAACTCTACAATGTGCATTGCTTTTTGAAAGCAAATTCCTCACATATGCACATCTTCAGGGGGAGTTCTTCTGTATCTTGCAATCAAATTCCTCAATATTTAGCACTTTCAGTTGATATGTTTATCCATGTTGAAAACTTAACCTATTTGTCATCAATCACCAAAAAGGGGGAGATTGTAAGTGCATCTAGTGCCCCTTAGTGATTTTGGTCTATTGAAGACTTATAGCTTAAGGGACTAATATGTTTGTGAGTGTACACATGCTCTATTAGTCGATGAGGAATTTGATATTTACAATGAAAATCGACCCCTAAAACTATATGTCTTCAGCTGAAGACTTTGGTTCTCCTGAAGATTTTGAAAGTGAAGAAATCAGTGTGACCTTGAAGACTTGGATATTCATACGAGGATTAAGAAGCGTGAAGACTTTTGTTTTCGTAGTTTCATTTTCTCTATCTTGAGTCATAGGAAACACCGTACTATTAAAGGGGGTCAAGGTAATACTAAGAAAACTGATTTCCATGTGATGCTCATCTCAAAATCCTACACCTACCCAATACTTTTGAGTGAAGCCATTGGAAATATCATATGAGTTCAATCAATTTCTCCAGTGACAGAGACAAAGATCTTCTAGTCTCTGAGGAATTTGTTCTGACCGAGGAGTTACGAATTTGCCAATGCGGATTGCCTACACAGTGAGGAACATGATAGCCCTGAGGAATTCGAACCTTAAATATCCGCCCGTTGTCATGCTACTCGCCAGCTGTCCAAAAATATCTTTCCACCTAACGGTCATATCATTGAAGGGCATTTATGTCTTATCATGTCGGGCTACTCCCTAGGCTATAAATAGCCGCCCCCTCAACCACTAGCTGGTTGGCTGCTCCGCGAGGAAATGACACTTGTCATTGAGAGCATCCCATCCTTCGAGGATTTTGAGCGAAAATCATCAAGTAAGGAAAATCTGAAAACCCAAACCAAAACACCTACAAACCGAAAGTGATTGAGCATCACTGAAGAGATTGTTCTTGTGAGGAACCGACGCTTGTTACCTTTGACGACTATGTATCCTCCAGACGGTTAGGCGTCATGGTCTGAGCATCCAAGAGGAATTGTGGAATGCCGAGTGACCATGTCTGTGAAGGTTTGGAAGTCACCTATGAATACTTACCACGAGTGTTGGGCGAGGTTTGTGTGACTTTAGCTCAAGGATAATACGGTGAGGACTATGTGTCCGAGACTATGTGTCCTCGAGTTTAAATACTCAGTTGCTCCAACCATACGTACAAGTGTCACAACAGTTGGAACTGTTCTACTAAATCTTTGTCTTCAGCAAGCCAACTGGTTCTATTTCCTCAACCCTTTCATTTCCTCATTGATGTGTTGATGAACCTGATCATTACTATTTGAAGACTTTGACTCTCTCATTCCTCAATCCAATTTCTTCAGTCACATAGTCTTCAGCCTGCTTATCCTATTATCACGCTATCTGTACTCTGTGCTTGTTTTCATTTCATCATGATGACCATGCTATTGCTCTGTTATGCTTATACCTGAGTACTTATTCCGCTGCTAGTGTGTCGTTTCTTAGGAATTTCTTCACCTAGAAATTCCTAAGTGAAGAGTTTGTAAAAATTGCCTATTCGCCCCCCTCTAGTCAATATAACGCACTTTCAGGTTCACGGTCTAGGCAAATAGCGGCGCCACTATGTCGTCCCCTCCTTCGAGAGGTGCTTCTGGTTTCTTGGGTTGGCTACGGCAACTGGAGACATTGGTCTCACTGGCTACCAAAGTGTTGCTACAGCATTGGCATGACCTCGAGAAGTGGGCCTCCAAGACCGAGAAACAATGTATGTCATTGTTGGTGCTTCCTGCACGACACATTCCCCGAGCTCATGTGTCACGCCCAATATGCGACCCTATCCAAAAGGAACTCGAAGATCCCACCAAGGATAGACCCGCATATTGAAACACTTTTGCAAGGTGGATATCATTACATCAAGATTACATAATAGATGGGGATACATACATAAGGCATACAATGCCACACGAATACAACATCACAATACAAAGAGAATCATCCGACTACGGATGGAACACAAACAGAAACTCAAACGACATCCACCCTGCTAGCCAGGCTGCCGACCTGGAACCTATCCCCTGATCGAAGAAGCAGAAGAAGAACTCAACGGAAGCAAGCATCGCTCTCGCGTCATGATCATCGCATAACATGTACCTGCAACTATTGTTGTAGTAATCTGTGAGCCACGAGGACTCAGCAATCCCATTACCATGGGTATCAAGACTAGCAAAGCTTAAAAGGAAAGGAAGGGGTAAAGTGGTGAGGTTGCAACAGCGACTAAGCATATATGGTGGCTAACATACGCAAATAAGAGCGAGAAGAGAACAAGCGGAACGGTCGTCAACTAGTAATGATCAAGAAGTGATCTTGAACTCCTACTTACGTCCAACATAACCCAGAAACCGTGTTCACTTCCCGGACTCTGCCGAAAAGGGACCATCACGGCTACACACACAGTTGATGTGTTTTAATACGGATCTGGTGTCAAGTTATCTACAACCGGACATTAACAAATTCCCATCTGCCTATAACCGCAGGCACGGCTTTTGAAAGATTATACCCTGCAGGGGTGTCCCAACTTAGCCCATGACAAGCTCTTGCGATCAATGATGGAATAGACCTTCTCCCAGGAAGACCCGATCAGACTCGGAATCCCGGTTTACAAGACATTTCGACAATGGTAAAACAAGACCAGCAAAGCCTCCCGCTGTGCCGACAAATCCCGATAGGAGCTGCACATATCTCATTCTCAGGGCACACCGGATGAGCCAGACGTCGGGTTGGCATAGACCCTGGTTGCCCAGGGGGCACCGGACATCGCTTGGTTTGGACCAACACTTAGACAAGCACTAGCCCGGGGGGGGTAAAATAAAGATGACCCTCGGGATGCGCAACTCCCAAGGGAAAAAGGGCTAGGTGAGGCAAATGGTAAAACCAATGTTGGGCCTTGCTGGAGGAGTTTTATTCAAAGCGAACTGTCAAGGGGGTCCCATAAATCACCCGACCGCGTAAGGAACGCAAAATCCGGGAACATAACACCGGTATGAAGGAAACTAGGGCGGCAAGAGTGGAACAAAACACCAGGCAAAAGGCCGAGTCTTCCACCCTTTACCAAGTATATAGATGCATTAATAATATAAGAGATATTAAGATATCCCAACCAAAAATCCTGTCCACCATGGAGAAATCTTCAACTTCACCTGCAACTAGCAACGCTATAAGAGGGCTGAGCAAAGAGGTAACATAGCCAAACAACGGTTTGCATAGGAAGGGTGTCAAAGGTTAGAGGTTCATGGAAATTTGGGAGGCTTGATGAGCAAAAGATAGGTAATGCAGCATAGCGATAGAACGAAGCAACTAGCATAGCAATGATAGTAGTGAGATCCAGGGTAGCGGTCATCTTGCCTGAAATCCCGCAAGGAAGAAGAACGAGTCCATGAAGAAGACGAACGGATGAAGCCGAACCAAGCGTAGACGAACGAATCCTCACGATCGCAACGAAACAGGAACTATCGAGAAGAAGCACACAACATAGTAAACACACCACACATGAACAAGGCATGATGCACAACAAGCATGATGCATGACAAGGCTACATGAAGCTACTCATGGCAAGAGATGATGCAAACAAGAGCAACACATCAAGGCAAGTTTAAATGAGGCCGGGAACAACATATAACAATTCCGGTAAGTCCTCATATGCATATTTCGAAATTGGTCCATATCTGAATAAACCTTATGTTCAAGTTGTTAAACAGCAAGTTAAGATGCACAAAGATGATCTACACGAGATTCTAGTCAAGTTTCATACAAAGTTCATTAGATTTGGAGCTACGGCCTAGAAGATATGAGCAACACAAGTTAAAGATGGCATTGATGCAAAATGCACCCAAACATCAAGAAAACACCTCAAAACAAGGATGCAACATGATAATATGAAGCTACATGCAAAATCAAGCAAGTTTCATATAGAGCACACTCAAAACGGAGCAACGGTTCAACACACACACATGAAACAAGTCTAAAGGACCAGTTGTCCAAAACAGCAACTAGGCATATTGCAAGCACCAAAACAATATGCTACAGGACCTCAACAAGAAAACAAAAGGCATGGGCATGATGTATAGGTAAAGCACAACAAAACATGAACACTGAACTATCTCCAGAAATCACTAGAACATGCTCAAACACACATGGTAAGATTGCAAGTTATAACAATTTCAGACTTTGCAGAAAATAACATCATGATGCAATGTTCAGAGCTATTAAACAACAAGTTACAGGAACTTATCATGGCAAACAAAGGCATGGCATGAATCCACTAAATGCATAGATCAAATGTCCTTTACTGTCCATAAGCCAAAAAGGATCAGAAAATATGATGGCACCCACGTAAACATGGCAAGTTATAATACAGATTCATACATGGCAGGAACATAATTATGAAGGCATGTAGATGAGCTTGTGCAACTCTCTACATGGCAAAACATGGCATGGCAAGGCAACCAACAGTAAGAAGGCATGTTTGTGAAGCTAAGAATGGCAATAGCAAGGTCATAGGGTGCATGGAACACTAGGAAAACACATGGCAACAACTGAACTTAATGTTAACAGGCTGACAACAACATTATGAAGCAACTTTAGAGCAAGATTACAACAAACTACAGCAACCTATAAATGCAACCAGGGGCATGGATGGATAGAGGATGACATGTAGATCAAAACATGTTTAGTGATCATCTCCAGATTATGCATAGAATGATTAGTAGCAACATGTTTACATAGCATCGCGAAATAACAGATTCAATCTAGCAAAACAGCAATATCAAGTACACTACTTGACAAGCTCGATTCACTGACCACAAGTCATTGCATGACAAGATAAGCATAGCATCATCAAGAAGACATGTTTATGAAACAAACCAAGTCAAGAGCAAGTCCATAGCATGCAAGGATCAACTATAGCAAGCTTGGCCAAATTGAATAACATGTAAACAATCTGCCAGGAGACATTTTAGAGCAAAAGTAGAGCACGAAAATGACATGCTAGACTACTCCATAATTGCAACAAAGGGCATGAATGGATAGACAATAACCTATTGTTCAAAACACCCTTACTGAAGTATCTCAAAATATGCATGGATCACTCTGTAGCATCAAGTTTACATGGCATCAAAATAACAGCAGAATAGGGACTAAAATCAGCAACATCACGATGCCTAGTTTGCATGCTTGTGCTAGTCACCACATTGATCACAAAAATACATGGTAAGCACCTCTGTAAAGTAGACATGGCATAGATCAAAACACATGAAGACATCAACCTCATAGGATGCACACATCAATCATGGAAAAAATGACGAAAGAGCTCGTTCTGATAACAGACAGCAGAAAACATCATGAAGCACTCTTACAACGATGATTCAGGCGTCAAGATGACCTCAAAAGAATATGATGCAATGAAATGAAATGATGTACTCGTTGAGACGAACAATTTGACATATTACACGCACGAAACGGAGCCACGGATGCAGAGATACAACAGGTCAAACATGGCATGATAATTAATGCAGATCTGGGGACTTAGCCGATTTCAGGAAAAAAACATATGAGCGCGGGATAACCATATGACGCACGGGGCGGACGATAGGGTGGGTGCTCACCTAGTGGGCTCGGCCCAGGTTGCGGGGAGGAGGCCGGCTGGGCTGATGGAGCTGGGCTGGGCCTTCGGGGCGTCGGCCCACGCGGGAGACGGATGGATCGGGCTCCTCCCGATCCGATCCGAGCCGCGAACGGAGGCGAGGACGAGGAGACGGCGGCGGGGATGGGCGGCACCGGCCGGCACCGGGCGGCGGGGCGGTGCGGGGCCGTGGCCGGCGGCGGCTGCAGGATCGGCGGTGGGGCACGGGGCCGCGGCGGAGGGAGGCCGAGGCGAAGGGGATCCGGAGGGGCGCGCGGCACAGGAAGGCGCCGGCGAGGCGCCGGCGAGCGCCGGCGCGGGGGGGCGCGGCCGGGCCTGGCGGCGGCGCGGCGCCGGGGGCGCGGGCCTGGTTCGGGACGGTGGCCGCGGGAGCTGGGGCGCGGGGCGCGTGGGCCTAGATCGGCCCGGGGGCGGGCCTGTGGTGGGCCTCGGCGGGCTGCGGCGGCGCGTGGGGTGTCCGGGTGGCCACGTGGCGCGACGCGAGTGGAGGGGAGCGGCGGCGGGGTGACGTGGCGAGCTGCCATTGGTCGGGCGACGTGGAGGCTGGCGGGTGGACATGTCCGTTGGTGGCGCGGACGTGTCCGGCTGCGGGAGGAGGACGAAGCTAGCGTTGGACTGCGAAAAATCTGAAGGGGAACACATATTTATAGGTAGAGGGAGCTAGGAGAGTCCAAATGAGGAGCGGTTTCCGCCCACATGATCGTGATCGAACGACCGAGAGCATGGAGGGGAGTTAGATGGGTTTTGGGCCACTTTGGAAGGGTGTTGGGCTGCAAAGAGAAGGAGGCTTTTACGGTTACCCGGTTAACCGTTGGAGTATCAAACGCCCTCCAAATGGCACGAAACTTGACAGGCGGTCTACCGGTGCTATACCAAGGCCACTTGGCAAGCCTCTTGCCATTCCGGGAAAGTTAACACCCGCTCACAACGAGAGACAAAAGGGGAACGCCGGAGGACATAGGAGCGCCGGATTGCGAAACGGACAACGGGGAAAAGGCTCGGATGCATGAGACGAACACGTATGCAAAATGAGATGCACATGATGACATGATAAAATGCAACACGCAAGCAAATGACATGGCAACGATGGCGAATAACTGGCAGACACCTGGCGCATCGAAACCGTGGCGTTACAACACTCCTCCACTAACAAGAGATCTCGTCCCGAGATCTTAGGACCGAGACGGAAGGGAAAAAGGGATGAGGTGAAACCAGAACTCAAGAGAAGAAGCAAAGAATCGATAGCCCTCGAGAATAAGAGAGGAACGACGAGAATGACAAGAATCAAATCCTCATGGAATCAGATAGACTATGAAACCACTCCAGTTAAAACGAGATAAGAAATCAATAAGACTGAAAAGATTTAGGCAACACTCCGACTGAAAATGGAAGGAATAGAACATGAACTACGCAAGACGGGTTGACACTTGACGAGATGAACAATGCAATGTCTCCGGAAGAATTGAAATAGAATGAAAAGAACTTAGAAGGAAGGATTGAATAGAGTTGTTGAGAAAATTCAACAACGAAAAGAATAAGCTTGTTGTGGAGTTATGGTTAACATCTCAAAATTTATGAGCTGATAACCGACCACAAACGGAAATGATTGGATAGCTTAGAAGAATGAAGAATTGCAAAACTCCACTTCAAAAGAATACAGAGGATTTAATTGCACTTCGAGATGCAAGAAGAAAAGATATATGAATTCCACCAACAAAATCTTGATGAACTCTTGAAGAATGAATTAAATCATGACGAGCCACCATGAAGAACTCCGGTATTAAAAGGATGACGAGAAAAAATGAAGGATGAAAGAATAAGATTAAGCCTTGCGATGATTTAGATGGAGGTTCTGACAAAATAGTCGAGGAAAAATTGAACTCCGGAAAAGAAAAGATGAAAACACATGAAACTAGAATTTATTCCTCACGAACAAACTCTGAAGGAAAAGATTACTCACTTGAATGAAATAAGAATAAGATTTATTTTATGCTTATCCTTCATCAAAATAAATTGATGACTAGCAATGGATTTCGCCTACTACCTATTCTTCTTGAAAAGGATTGAGAAAAGACATGTCGCAAACTTGAGAAGGTCTTCATGAACCACCGGTAGGATTGGAAACAACGAATGAATTGATATGATGACAAAGGAAAAGGAGTGTGAAGGAACCACCGTAAGAATTCGAAAATGACTGATGAACGAGAATGAATCACCGGGAGAATTAACAGAACAAATATGCTAGAGGGGATTTAGATACAAGGGAACGGGAAGAACTCCAGCTGATTAAAGAACATTTGAACAAAGCGTCGGGATAATTGGATAATGGTAGCTAGAATGATGGCCTCCGGTGAAAAGAAACGGGAAAACAACTCTTGACAAACTCCGGATGGTTGAGAAAGGAATATCTGACAAATAGAATAATTCGAGACTGATAACATGAAGCTATAACCATGAATCTTCGAGAGAACGGACAAGATTTAGAGGAAAAACTCTTCTTCCATTTTGAACTGACGACGAGAAACACCACCGAAATTACTGAGATACACCGGTATAATTGAAAGCAGAGAGGTTGAGCCAATAATGAAATGATTTGAAAATGATCTTGGAAAAGCATCTGACTGATGGAATCCATTCTTACGTCACACTTTGAAAAGAATTTGGGAATAGCTCCGGGGGAATTAGAAGAGTTAGGTAAGATCCTGGAAAAAGACCTGTGGGTTAGGGCCCACTAAAGAGAGAACACCATTGGAAAGGATTGTTGAAAAGATAGATGATGCACCGGAACAATTGAACTATTTGAATGAGGTGACAACCTCGAATTAATTGGAACACAAACGAATCTCCTGATATGTCTTGCGCACTCCGGAAGGATAAACTGGCAAGAGGCGAACGAGCAGGGAAAACACTTGAGCTGAGGAAAAGAATATGATCTACCCGAAAAAACTTGAATTGAGTGCACCGGAAAAGAAAGGGATGAAGAATGATGAATGAGACGAGAATTCACCGGTTGAAATAATTGACGAAAGACTGAAGAGGCTCCACACGAATGAAATAGATGGTCGAGAGAGAGTCAGACTCTGGGAAGAAAAGGGTGGGAGGGCGGGAAAACAAAGACAACTTGGAAGGGGAAATCTATGAATATCTTGAAGAGAAAACACCGGTTGAAATCATTGAGGAAAGAAGGCAAGGACTTCGAACGAGTAGGATGGATACTCGATTACGGACTCCGGTTTTGAGATGAAAAAGGGAGGGCGGGTGGGAAAAGAAAACAACTGAGGATTGAACTTGGCAAAGATGAAGAGGCTCGAGTCGACTTGATGAGAAATGCACCGGATGAAACGAGCTGAGGAACAACTATCAGAAAACGAACTACGTGATCCTAAAGAAAATTTGAAGGGGAAGAGGAGTAATTCAAAACACCTACATCAAGATTCCTTACCAGAGCGACGAAGGGGCTGAGAAGTAAAAAGAATTCCTACTCTCCGATATAACTAGACTCCGAAAACAGTTTTGTTCTAGACTCAACAATGACCAAACTACACGATCAATCAAGGGGGCTCCTAGGGTCGGTCGAGGCTCTGATACCAACTTGTCACGCCCAATATGCGACCCTATCCAAAAGGAACTCGAAGGTCCCACCAAGGATAGACCCGCATATTGAAATGCTTTTGCAAGGTGGATATCATTACATCAACATTACATAATAGATGGGGATACATACATAAGGCATACAATGCCACACGAATACAACATCACAATACAAAGAGCATCATCCGACTACGGATGGAACACAAACAGAAACTCAAACGACATCCACCCTGCTAGCCCAGGCTGCCGACCTGGAACCTATCCCTTGATCGAAGAAGCAGAAGAAGAACTCAACGCAAGCAAGCATCGCTCTCGCGTCATGATCATCGCATAACCAGTACCTGCAACTGTTGTTGTAGTAATCTGCGAGCCACGAGGACTCAGCAATCCCATTACCATGGGTATCAAGACTAGCAAATCTTAAAAGGAAAGGAAGGGGTAAAGTGGTGAGGTTGCAGCAGCGACTAAGCATATATGGTGGCTAACATACGCAAATAAGAGCGAGAAGAGAACAAGCGGAATGGTCGTCAACTAGTAATGATCAAGAAGTGATCCTGAACTCCTACTTACGTCAAACATAACCCAGAAACCGTGTTCACTTCCTGGACTCCGCCGAAAAGGGACCATCACGGCTACACACACGGTTGATGCGTTTTAATACGGATATGGTGTCAAGTTATCTACAACCGGACATTAACAAATTCCCATCTGCCGATAACCACAGGCACGGCTTTCGAAAGATTATACCCTGCAGGGGTATCCCAACTTAGCCCATGACAAGCTCTCGCGATCAACGAAGGAATAGACCTTCTCCCAGGAAGACCCGATCAGACTCGGAATCCCGGTTTACAAGACATTTCGACAATGGTAAAACAAGACCAGCAAAGCCTCCCACTGTGCCGACAAATCCCGATAGGAGCTGCACATATCTCGTTCTCAGGGCACACCGGATGAGCCAGACGTCGGGTTAGCATAGCCCCTGGTTGCCCAGGGGGCGCTGGACATCGCTCGGTTTGGACCAACACTTAGACAAGCACTGGCCCCGGGGGGGTAAAATAAAGATGACCCTCGGGATGTGCGACTCCCAAGGGAAAAAAGGGCTAGGTGAGGCAAATGGTAAAACCAATGTTGGGCCTTGCTGGAGGAGTTTTATTCAAAGCGAACTGTCAAGGGGGTCCCATAAATCACCTGACCGTGTAAGGAACACAAAATCCGGGAACATAACACCGGTATGATGGAAACTAGGGCGGCAAGAGTGGAACAAAACAGAAGGCAAAAGGCCGAGTCTTCCACCCTTTACCAAGTATATAGATGCATTAATAATATAAGAGATATTGTGATATCCCAACCAAAAATCCTGTCCACCATGGAGAAATCTTCAACTTCACCTGCAACTAGCAACGCTATAAGAGGGCTGAGCAAAGTGGTAACATATCCAAACAACGGTTTGCATAGGAAGGGTGTCAAAGGTTAGAGGTTCATGGCAATTTGGGAGGCTTGATGAGCAAAAGATAGGTAACGCAACATAGCGATAGAACGAAGCAACTAGCATAGCAATTATAGTAGTGAGATCCAGGGTAGCGGTCATCTTGCCTGAAATCCTGCAAGGAAGAAGAACGAGTCCATGAAGAAGACGAACGGATGAAGCCGAACCAAGCGTAGACGAACGAATCCTCACGATCGCAACGGAACAGGAACTATCGAGAAGAAGCACACAACATAGTAAACACACCACACATGAACAAGGCATGATGCACAACAAGCATGACGTATGACAAGGCTACATGAAGCTACTCATGGCAAGAGATGATGCAAACAAGAGCAACACATCAAGGCAAGTTTAAATGAGGCCGGGAACGACATATAACAATTCCGGTAAGTCCTCATATGCATATTTCGAAATTGGTCCAGATCTGAATAAACCTTATGTTCAAGTTGTTAAACAGCAAGTTAAGATGCACAAAGATGATATACACGAGATTCTAGTCAAGTTTCATACAAAGTTCATTAGATTTGGAGCTACGGCCTAGAAGATATGAGCAACACAAGTTAAACATGGCATTGATGCAAAATGCACCCAAACATCAAGAAAACACCTCAAAACAAGGATGCAACATGATAATATGAAGCTACATGCAAAATCAAGCAAGTTTCATATAGAGCACACTCAAAACGGAGCAACGGTTCAACACACACACATGAAACAAGTCTAAAGGACAAGCTATCCAAAACAGCAACTAGGCATATTGCAAGCACCAAAACAATATGCTACAGGACCTCAACAAGTAAACAAAAGGCATGGGCTTGATGTATAGGTAAAGCACAACAAAACATGAACACTGAACTATCTCCAGAAATCACTAGAACATGCTCAAACACACATGATAAGATTGCAAGTTATAACAATTTCAGACTTTGCAGAAAGTAACATCACGATGCAATGTTCAGAGCTATCAAACAACAAGTTACAGGAACTTATCATGGCAAACAAAGGCATGGCATGAATCTACTAAATGCATAGATCAAATGTCCTTTAGTGACCATAAGCCAAAAAGGATCAGAAAATATGATGGCACCCACGTAAACATGGCAAGTTATAATACAGATTCATACATGGCAGGAACATAATTATGAAGGCATGTAGATGAGCTTGTCCAACTCTCTACAGGGCAAAACATGGCATGGCAAGGCATCCAACAGTAATAAGGCATGTTTGTGAAGCTAAGCATGGCAATAGCAAGGTCATAGGGTGCATGGAACACTAGGAAAACACATAGCAACAACTGAACTTAATGTTAACAGGCTGACAACAACATTATGAAGCAACTTTAGAGCAAGATTACAATAAGCTACATCAACATATAAATGAAACCAGGGGCATGGATGGATAGAGGATGACATGTATATCAAAACATGTTTAGTGATCATCTCCAGATTATGCATAGAATGATTAGTAGCAACATGTTTACATAGCATCGCGAAATAACAGATTCAGCCTAGCAAAACAGCAACATCAAGTACACTACTTGACAAGCTCGATTCACTCACCACAAGTCATTGCATGACAAGATAAGAATAGCATCATCAAGAAGACATGTTTATGAAACAAACCAAGTCAAGAGCAAGTCCATAGCATGCAAGGATCAACTATAGCAAGCTTGGCCAAATTGAATAACATGTAAACAATCTGCCAGGAAACATTTTGTGCAAAAGTAGAGCACGAAAATGACATGCTAGACTACTCCATAATTGCAACAAAGGGCATGAATGGATAGACAATAACCTATTGTTCAAAACACCCTTACTGAAGTATCTCAAAATATGCATGGATCACTCTATAGCATCAAGTTTACATGACATCAAAATAACAGCAGAACAGGGACTAAAATCAGCAACATCACGAT
Organism: Triticum dicoccoides; assembly: GCF_002162155.2. Classification (NCBI taxonomy): domain Eukaryota; kingdom Viridiplantae; phylum Streptophyta; class Magnoliopsida; order Poales; family Poaceae; genus Triticum; species Triticum dicoccoides. The sequence goes on from NC_041383.1 coordinate 167,317,915, forward strand.
GCCTAGTTTGCATGCTTGTGCTAATCACCACATTGATCACAAAAATACATGATAAGCACCTCTGTAAAGTATACATGGCATAGATCAAAACACATGAAGACATCAACCTCATAGGATGCACACATCAATCATGGAAAAAATGACAAAAGAGCTTGTTCTGATAACAGACAGCAGAAAACATCATGAAGCACTCTTACAACGATGATTCAGGCATCAAGATGACCTCAAAAGAATATGATGCAATGGAATGAAATGATGTACTCGTTGAGACGAACAATTTGACATATTACACGCACAAAACGGAGCCACGGATGCAGAGATACAACAGGTCAAACATGGCATGATAATTAATGCAGATCTGGGGACTTAGCCGATTTTAGGAAAAAAACATATCAGCGCGGGATAACTATATGAAGCTCGGGGCGGAGGATAGGGGGGATGCTCACCTAGTAGGCTCGGCCCAGGTTGCGGGGAGGAGGCCGGCTGGGCTGATGGAGCTGGGCTGATGGAGCTGGGCTGGGCCTTCGGGGCGTCGGCCCACGCGGGAGACGGATGGATCGGGCTCATCCCGATCCGATCCGAGCGGCGAACGGAGGCGAGGACGAGGAGCCGGCGGCGGGGATTGGCGGCACCGGCCGGCACCGGGCGGCGGGGCGGTGCAGGGCCGCGGCCGGCGGCGATGGGAGGATTGACGGTGGGGCACGGGGCCGCGGCGGAGGGAGGCCGAGGCGGAGGGGATCCGGAGGGGCGCGCGGTGCAGGAA
>NC_041383.1:167319107-167461317 GCF_002162155.2 Triticum dicoccoides
TGGCGGCGGGGGCGCGGGCCTGGCGCGGGACGGCGGCCGCGGGAGCTGGGGCACGGGGCGCCTGGGCCCAGATCGGCCCGGGGGCGGGCCTGCGGCGGGCCTCGCCGGCCTATGGCGGCGCGCGGGGTGTCCGGGTGGCCACGTGGCGCGACGCGAGTGGAGGGGAGCGGCGACGGGGTGACGTCGCGAGCTGCCATTGGTCGGGCGACGTGGAGGCTGGCGGGTGGACATGTCCTGTGGGGGCGCGGACGTGTCCGGCTGCGGGAGGAGGACGAAGCTAGGGTTGGACTGCGAAAAATCTGAAGGGGAACACATATTTATAGGTAGAGGGAGCTACGAGAGTCCAAATGAGGAGCGGTTTCCGCCCACACGATCGTGATCGAATGGCCGAGAGCATGGAGGGGAGTTAGATGGGTTTTGGGCCACTTTGGAAGGGTGTTGGGCTGCAAAGAGAAGGAGGCTTTTACGGTTACCCGGTTAACCGTTGGAGTATCAAACGACCTCCAAATGGCACGAAACATGACAGGCGGTCTACCGGTTCTATACCAAGGCCACTTGGCAAGCCTCGGGCCATTCCGAGAAAGTTTAACACCCGCTCACAACGAGAGAAAAAAGGGGAACGCCGGAGGACATAGGAGCGCCGGATTGCGAAACGGACAACGGGGAAAAGGCTCGGATGCATGCGACAAACACGTATGCAAAATGAGTGCACATGATGACATGATAAAATGCAACACGCAAGCAAATGACATGGCAACGACGGCGAATAACTGGCAGACACCTGGCGCATCGAAACCATGGCGTTACATCATGGCTAGGTACTATTGTCCACTAGCTGACTCCTCGTAGGTGCATGGATGGGAATGAATTGATCCAGGCCTCCCTTGAGTTATGATCATGCTACAGAGGTGCCTAGCTTTGGTCGTGATGCGACCTTGATGCTCCGTTATCTCATTGTCATTCATTGCTAGAGAGACAAGATGATACATCTTTGCTAGAGAGACAAGATGATAAACCTTCCCATGATGTAATTGGCGGTAGTGAATAGAATCGAAGCAATATATTCTTCCTTCCCATGGAAGAAAGAAAGGCAACCTAGCTGTCACAAGGGAGACAAGCCTTCCGGAGCCATTCTTTGGCAGCTCCCCTCGACCGACACCCTCTTGATCATTGCTAGTGAGGGGTTCTCGGGATCTCAGCATGCATACATATGTGTGACACCCCCGATTGAATCATACACTAATCATACACGCAAATGTGTAGGATCAATATAAGGGACTCATGGGAAGATATCGCAACACAACTCTAGACACAAATTAAAATTATACAAGCTTTATATTACAAGCCAGGGGCCTCACGGGCTCGAATACATAAGCTTGAATACAAATGAGTCAGCGGAAGCAACAATATCTGAGTACATACATGAGTTAAACAAGTCTGCCTTAAGAAGGCTAGCACAACACTAACAACGATTGAAAAGGTAAGGCCTCCTGCCTGGGAGCCTGCTAACTACTCCTGGTCGTCAGCGTCTGTCACATGGTAGTAGGCACCCTCGGGATAGTAGTAGTAGTCATCGACGGTGGCAGTGGTCTCAGGGGCTCCGTCATCTGGTTGCATCAATGGATATGGGGGAAAAAAAGCAAAGCAAACATGAGTACTCATCTGAAGTACTCACCAAGCAAGGATCTACACTACATATGCAACATTATCAAAGCAAGGTTTTATATGTGGACTGGACTTCAGAAATGCCAGAATAGACGGGAGAGCCTAGTCCTATCGAAGACTAGCATCTTCAGCACCTTCGGCGGTCTTGCAGCATTAGAAGAGTGCAAACTAGCATAAAGTAAAGTAGTAGTAGTGTCATTAACCTCGCCTAGAGATCCTTCCTTGACTCCCTGCGAGAAAGCAATCCCAGAGCCATACTATCCATCTCTCATCTCAAGTATCCAGTTCTAGTTGTATCGATCAGGATACAACTCCGAGAGTCCGTTACCGTAGGTGTCGGTGTTAAAACCGGCGGATCTTGGGTAGGGGGTCCCGAACTGTGCGTCTAGGCGGATGGTAACAGGAGACAAGGGACACAATGTTTTTACCCAGGTTCGGGCCCTCTCGATGGAGGTAAAACCCTACTCCTGCTTGATTAATATTGATGATATGGGTAGTACAAGAGTAGATCTACCACGAGATCAGAGAGGCTAAACCCTAGAAGCTAGCCTATGGTATGATTGTTGTTCGTCCTACGGACTAAAACCCTCCGGTTTATATAGGAACCAGAGAGGGTTAGGGTTACACAGAGTCGGTTACAATGGGAGGAGATCTACATATCCGTACCAAGCTTGCCTTCCACGCCAAGGAAAGTCCCATCCGGACACGGGACGAAGTCTTCAATCTTGTATCTTCATAGTCCGAGTGTCCGGCCAAAGGTCATAGTCCAGCCATTCGGACACCCCCTAATCCGGGACTCCCTCAGTAGCCCCTGAACCAGGCTTCAATGATGACGAGTCTGGCGCGCAAATTGTCTTCGGCATTGCAAGGCGGGTTCCTCCTCCGAATACTTCATAGAAGATGTTGAACACAAGGATAGTATACGGCTCTGCAAAATAAGTTCCACATACCACCGTAGAGAGAATAATATTCATACAAATCTAATCTGCTGACGTATTCCGCAGCGTGACATCATTCCGCGGCCAAGCCTTTATTCGAATCGTTTTACTGTCCCACCTCAGCGCGTTTAGCAAGGCGGTTTCCTTGGCACGTCTTGTGAAAGCAGAGATCATGTCCCCTTATTCCGGGATTCTCATCAATACGGGCGTGGGTAACCCAACCGCGCCATTAATCGCGGCGCTTGGGAGATAAGTAAGTTTTACTTGGCTGGTGGGGGCACATAATTTTGGCCGCCCATATAAGGGGATAAGAATCCACCCTTTCCATCTACGCCTTCCTCCTCCTTCGCTTATCTATTCCTGCGCACTCGAGCTCCAGCGCCCAAGTCCACACTTCCCACCTCAACCTTCTCCAATCATGTCCAGAGCGGGAGGCAAGTGGATGGCCTCCGCCGTTACGGAGGGGCAAATCAAGAAGCTGGGGAAGGCCGGATACCTGTCTTACAACATTGCGCACCGGCTCCCAGATGAGGGGCAGCTCATCCCCACCCCCAGGACCCATGAGAGGGTGGTGTTCCTCCCCCATTTCCTCTGCGGACTAGGCTTCCCTCTCGACCCATTTGTCCGGGGACTCATGTTCTACTACGGCCTGGATTTCCACGATCTGGCCCTGAACTTCATCCTCAACATCTCGGCGTTTATCGTCGTGTGCGAGGTCTTCCTCCGCATCAAACCCCACTTTGGCTTGTGGCTAAAGACCTTCAACGTCAAGCCGAAGGTCGTGGGCGGCCGGCAAGAAGAGTGCAGAGGCGCCATCGTGGGCAAGATGGCCAACGTCACATGGCTCGAGGGCGCCTTCGTGGAAACCATCAAAGGGTGGCAATCGGGGTGGTTCTACATCATCAAGCCACGTGACCCTGAATGGGCAGCGGCCCCTGAATTCCGATATGGCATCCCCACACGGCTCACCTCATGGAAAGAGACGGGCCTATCGTGGGGTAATCTGGCTGTCAGGACCCCGACTCGATGTCACATCGATCTAGCCGGTAACACCTCATATCACTTTGCGGCCTCACACACGGTATCCCCACGGGTGTCGTCTTACCTTTTGCCGGGACCGTTTGCGCCTTTTGGCTCACGTATATGATAGTGTTGCTAGCATCCATATGATAAGGAGCCCGGGCTGACATGACTAGTCGTAAACCCAAAGTGGCACAGACTTACAGGGACAGGCATCCATGACCCAGCCTCGAATGTGTTGGTCATCAGCAAGTGGGTCCGGGCTGTAGCACTGGGCTAGCAGGACTCCGGTAAACCGGGCTGTAGCGGGCTAACAGGACTCCGGTACTCAAAGCGTGACATTTCCCCGAAGGGACAGACACAGGAATGAAGAAGGACACATGCCGGCCAGCCTAAGTGTTCCAGAGCAGTAGCAAGCTACCATGGCTCAGCGGTAACACTAGGAGACATTTCCCGGTAAGAGAGGCTACTAAAGATAAACAACTAGGTAGTCAGATCCCACACATACCAAGCATTTCAATCATACACACAATATGCTCGATATGTGCAATACAACGAAACATCACAACATGACTCTACGACACAAGTACTTTATTTAAGGCTCAGGGAGCCATACATAACATACACCAAGGTACGGGTCTCACGACCCAACATACAAGTCATACAGTCATACAAACCAGCAGCGGAAGTAACTTGTCTGAGTACAGACAACTAGTAAAATAAAAGAGACTTGGAAAGCCTAGCTATACTACGTGGTCCTTCACAAGCTCAGGGTCACCACCTGGGTCTTTAGCCTACTCGTTGATGTCAACGTCTACATAGAACCCATCAGAAGGGGTTGCAGCGTCTTCTGTAAAAATGTAGATTATAGCAACATGAGTACAAAGGTACTCAGCAAGACTTACATCAGATCCTACATACATGCATAGTATCAAGAAGGGTTGGTGGAGTTATTGCAGCAAGCCAGCTTTGACTCTTGGCTAGGCTATCCTACGATACTCCAACTTGAAATGGTTTTGCGCACACGAGTCCACTACTCACCACTTCAATACACTACCGAGGATCCACCTCCGTCTTCCTACGGAAGAGCCATCCTCGGCACTCACACTTATCTTGAGGCTTTTAGTGGTTTCCATTTACTTGTCTATGAACTGTATAGGCAACCAAGTAGTCCTTTACCGCGGACGCGGCTATTCGAATATATCATGTTAACCCTGCAGGGGTGTACTTCTTCATACACGCTCTCACCACTTACCGTCGCTTACACGACATGTACTCGGCAACCTTCAAGCGGAAGCCCAACGTGGGTGTCGGCCACGACCTACCTAATCACCTAAGCCTCCAGTCTAGGTTTATCGCCTATTCAGGTTCCATCCGCAGGGAGTCCGGCCGAGGTTTCCCATACGGCCCCGAACGATGTGAACAGGGTTCCCGAGATACCTAACGGGTATTCGGTACACCCGGCCACGTACCTACCGCATCACAGCCCACCCCTACGGTCATCGCTGTCCACGGCCTCCAGTATGCTACAAACACCAGAAACTAGTTGCAACTCCTGGACGGAGAACTAGGGTGAATAAGAAGCCAAGAGGGTCCATTGGTTTCGGGCCCAATGCATGGTAGTAGCTGATTCTTAAATCACACATACAGATCTCAGTGCTTAAGGTCGGCTTCAATGAAACAACCCACCATGTACTCCTACATGGCCTCTCATCGATACCTTTACCAAACCGTGTTCACCACACTACTCCCATTACCGACATAATCATTTCACTCTAGCCCATCACCCAGATGAACCAGACCTGACACGACTCTAAGCATAGCAGGCATAGCAAGGTAGGAACAACACATACATATGGCTCAATCAACTCCTACACATGCTAGTGGGTTTCATCTAGTTACTGTGGCAATGACAAGTCATGCAGAGGAAAAGGGTTCAACTACCGTAGCACACAGCAGTTTGAAACGCGTTGTCTTAATGCAGTAAAGGAGAGCAGGAGCGAGAACATGGGATTGTATCGATATGATCAAATGGTTGGTTGCTTGCCTGATGGTTCGATGCACTGATACGGTTCTTCGTTAGGGTAATCACGGTACTCCTCGGAGGCAGAACCTGTCGCAAAGGACATCGATACACAAGCATCACCAAACAATGTGCAACAATATGATGCATGCATGAAACATGGCAATATGAGTGTGTTGGGCTAATGCAACTAAAACCAGAAGGGTTTGAACAAATTTGAATCAAAGATTCAAATTTCAAACTCAAACATGGCCTCTTTGAGTGCTTTTCCTTGTTCTGCTTAAAACTTCAATTTAACTTGTTTGATCATGCATGAAAATAGTACAGATGGATAGATTGGATTTTTCTGATCATTTTTCATATATAATTTGTCCAATTTGGAGTTACAAAATAAAAGTTATGATTTTTTGAAGTTTAAATAATATTTTGGAATTTCCTGATTTAAATTAAATCCAGAAATTATAATTATTGCGCCAGCATGACGTCAGCATGACGTCAGTGGTCAACTGCGGCTGGCTAAAGTCAAACCTGACGTGTGGGGCCCACACGTCAGTGACATGTGGGTTAAACAGGTTTAAATTAATCCTAATTAGGGATTTGTGGCGCTGGGGCCCACTGTCAGTGTCAGGGGGGGGTTGACTAACGGTAATTAGTACTAACTAACCACTTGTCCGACAAGGCCCACGCGTCAGTGACCCTGGGGGGGTCAAACCTCAGGTCGGATAGGTCAAACCCGCCGGCGGTTAGTCGCCGGCGAGGTCCGCGGCGTGCAGGGGCCTCGGGTTTCCTCTGTGGTGCTCCAAACGGCGTGCGGCTAGGTGCGTTGGATAGCTAGCTCGACGGCGCGTCGGACGGTGGCCGTGGCTGGCCCTGGGGTGGCCGGAGTCGACGGCGGCGAGCTCGGCTGCGGCTGCCGGAGTTCGGGTGCGGTCGGAATCGACGTTGCAGGGGTTTTGGGGAGGCGTTAGTGCGTGCTGCGTGCTCCTGGTGAGGTGGGGAGCACGATAGTGCGCTCGGTTGGGTGCTACGGTGACCGTGGCCACGACGGCGACATCGCCGGCGGCGTGGAGCTCTCGGCCAAGGTGGGGCTAGGGCCTAGAGGTCGGGAGAGACCAGGGGGAGAAGGGGGAAATGATCCGGGGCTCACCGCGGAGCTGCAAGGATGGTTAGCGGGCTCGGGGACGCGCTGGAGACGACGAATTCGACGGCGACGATGGTCGGAGCCCGAAGAGGGGAACGACGACGTGGCGGCGATGCAGGGCTTCTGGAGGACCGTGGAGCGGTGGGGAGGAAGAGGGGGTCGTGGCGGAGCTTCTGAGCTAGTCGGGGGAGCGAGGGGTGGCCGGAGATGGCTGCTATGGCGAACGGCGGCGACGGTGGTGTTCGGCCGTATGAGAGAGAGAGCGAGGAAGAGGAAGGAAGAGCCGGGGGAGAGTGAGAGAGAGCAGGGGGGAGGCGTGGCGTCGTCCGGGGCATCGAGGCGAGGAGGGGAGGGCAGGCAGGCAGGGAGAGAGGTGGCGTGGCGCGGTGGCGCGCGCGCGCGCCGGCCACACTCCCCTCCCTCTGTCGGGATGAAGACGACAGAGGAGGGAGGTGGGCTGGGCCGGCTGCTGGCTGGGCCAGCCAGCTGGCTGGGCCGCACAGTGGAGGAGCCCAGGTAAGCTCCTCCTGTTATATATTTTTCTGTTTTCTAATTTCTGACATTTGTTTTGATTTAAAAAATATATTAAATCATTTATTTAACTTATGCCAATTTTTGCAGGAGCTATATATATTATTCCAGAGCTCTTTTATAATTGGCATAATATTTGGACATATATCAATATATATAATTAATATATTCCCAATGCAAATATTTATGCATTAATTCCAAATGCCCAAATAAATGTCCAAGAGCCACTAAAAATATTGGTTTGATTTTTATCTCTGTCCAATATTTCCAGAGAGCAACATGAGCATTTTCTTGGACCCTTTTGGAGAAATTTTTATTTGGGTCATTTTCAAAATGATTCTGAGGGTTTCACAGATCCCCATTTCAAGTTTCTGATGAAAGAGTAAACATGATGCAACACTCTAATGCATGACTAGCTAGGGTGTGACAACTCACCCCCACTCAAAAGAATCTCGTCCCGAGATTTGGGTTCCTCCGGGAAGAAGGCGGGATACTCGAGTCGAAGACGATCCTCCCTTTCCCAGGTTGCTTCATCCTCAGAATGGTGCGACCATTGAACCTTGAGAAACTTGATATTATGACGTCGCGTGGTACGTTCGGCTTGATCGAGGATACGAATGGGGTACTCTCGATATGTAAGTTTATCTTGGAGATCAAGCGTTTCGTGGTCCACTCCACGGATAGGATCCGAGAAGCAACGCCTGAGTTGAGAAACGTGGAAGACATCATGAACTCTGGAGAGGTGCGGAGGTAGTTCCATTTGGTAGGCAACTTCTCCTCGTTTGGCGAGAATGCGAAAAGGTCCAAGGTAACGAGGAGCCAATTTGCCTTTGATACCGAAACGATGGGTTCCCTTCAGAGGGGTGACCCAGAGATAAGCCTTCTCGTCAACCTCGAAAGTCATAGCCTTATGTTTTCGGTCATATTGACTCTTTTGACGGGATTGGGCTGTTTTCAACTTTTCACGAACGATACGAACTTGTTCTTCTGCTTCCTGAATAATATCCGGGCCAAGGAATTGTCTTTCCCCGGTCTCTGACCAGTTAAGGGGTGTTCGACATCGTCGTCCATAGAGAACTTCAAAAGGGGCTTTACCCAAGCTAGATTGATAGCTGTTGTTGTAAGCGAATTCGGCAAATGGAAGGCACTTCTCCCAGTCCATTCCGAATGAGATAACAGAGGCTCGAAGCATGTCTTCTAGAATCTGATTGACGCGTTCCACTTGACCACTTGACTGAGGGTGGAAAGCGGTGCTAAAAGAGAGACGGGTTCCCATAGCACTTTGGAAACTTTCCCAAAATCGAGAGGTGAAAAGACTTCCTCGATCCGAGTTAATTTCCAAAGGAACACCATGGAGAGACACTATTCGGGAGATGTACAAATCTGCCAGCTGACTAGCGGTTATACTCTCACGAACAGGTAAGAAATGGGCTACTTTGGAAAGACGATCGACCACGACGAAAATAGCATTATTCCCTCTCTTGGTCCTGGGAAAACCGGTAATGAAATCCATACCAATTTTATCCCATTTCCATTCAGGAATAGCTAAGGGTTGAAGGGTGCCAGCAGGCCGTTGATGCTCTGCTTTTACACGACGACAGACGTCGCAATTTGCAATATACTGAGCAATTTCTCTCTTCATCCTAGTCCACCAGAACCTCTAGCGTAGGTCCTGATACATCTTAGTACTATCGGGATGAATGGTGAGAGGAGATTCATGAGCCTCCTTAAGGATCAACTGCCGTAGATGCTGGTTCTTGGGAACCACTAGACGGTTCTCAAAGTACACAACACCATGGTCATTTGTGGAGAAACAACTAGCACCTCCGCTAGCAATGTTCTCTTTGATTTTAGATATTCCCTTATCTCGCTTTTGGGCAGCGATGATTTGATCCGTAAGAGTAGGTTTTGCCACCAAGGTGGAAAGAAAACCTTGAGGAACAATGTGAAGGTTAAGCTTCCGAAATTCCTCATGGAGAAGCGGTTGACTTTGTTGTAACATCAGGTTGTTACAATAAGATTTACGACTTAGCGCATCAGCCATGACGTTGGCTTTCCCTGGGGTGTAGGTTATTCCTAAGTCGAAGTCTGTGATCAATTCAACCCAACGTCTCTGCCTGAGATTCAAATCCGTTTGGGTGAAAATGTACTTCAGACTTTGGTGATCAGTGAATATTTCGCAACGGTTACCGAGGAGGTAATGTCGCCAGGTCTTAAGTGCATAGACTACGGCTGCAAGCTCTAGATCATGAGTAGGATAATTCTCCTCATGTGGGTGCAATTGCCGTGAAGCGTAAGCAATTACGTGTCGATCTTGCATAAGAATGCAACCTAGTCCTTGTCGCGAGGCGTTGCAGTAGATAACAAAGTCCTTGGAGAAGTCTGGCGGTACCAGCACGGGAGCAGAGGTCAGGCGTCTTTTCAGTTCCTGAAAGCTGTGCTCACATTGTGGAGTCCATTCGAACTTTTTATCTTTCTTGAGGAGTTCGGTTAGAGGTTTAGCAACCTTGGAGAAGTTCTCGACAAAGCGACGGCAATAGCTCGCTAAGCCCAGAAAACTCCGAACTTGCTTGACCTATTCAGGTGGAGTCCAATTAAGGACGGCTTGAACTCGCTCGGGGTTAACAGCAATACCTTTACCAGATATTACATGACCCAGATAGGTCACTTCTGACAACCAGAATTCACATTTAGAAAATTTGGCATAAAGGCGATGCTCTCGAAGTTTCTTCAACACTAGCCTTAAATGTTCGACATGTTCTTCCTCGTTCTTGGAGTAGATGAGTATATCATCGAGATAAACTACGACGAATTTATCCAAATACTCCATGAAGATTGAGTTCATTAACCGAGAAAAGGTGGCTGGAGCGTTGGTTAAACCGAAGGACATGACGGTGTACTCATATTGGCCATAACGAGTAACAAAGGCCGTTTTAGGAATGTCCCCGTTTCTGATTTTGATTTGATGGTAGCCCAACCTCAAATCCATCTTGGAGAAGACCGAGGATCCAGCGAGCTGATCGTACAGGTCGTTGATCCTGGGAAGTGGATATTTGTTCTTGATTGTGACCAAATTGACAGGTCGGTAATCTACAACCATCCGGTCCGTACCATCCTTCTTCTTAACGAATAGGACGGGGCAAGCCCACGGAGATGAGCTAGGTCGGATGAAACCCTTTTTCAAGGACTCATCGAGTTGTTTCTTAAGCTCGGCTAGTTCTAGGGGTGCCATCTTATAGGGTCTTCTAGCAATCGGAACGGTTCCTGGAATGAGATCTATTACGAACTCAACATCCCTGTCAGGTGGAACACCTGGCAATTCCTCTGGGAAGACATCCGGAAAGTCACAGACTACCGGCACGTCCTCAAGATCTGGCAAGGGGCTGGCGTTAAGAGAATATAATTGTCGCTTGGCTATTCGGGTCAAGACATTGACTATCTTCCCCAAAGGATGGGTGAGTTGAACAGTCCTAGAGAAGCAATCAATTTTGGCTTGATGAGCTGACATCCAGTCCATACCCAAAATGATATTAATATCTGAAGATTTAAGGGCTATCAAAGATGCGAGAAAAACAAGTCTGTCGACTTGGATTTCATTTCCATGGCTTACTCTAAAGGTTTGCCATTTGGATCCCGGAGTTTGAATTACCATAGAGGTTGGCCTATCACCGAATGCGACGTTATGCAAGCGAGCATAGTTTTCAGATATAAAAGAATGAGAGGCTCCTGTATCGAAAAGAACAGATGCCGGGTGACAATTAACAAGAAGCGTACCGAGAACGACGTTGGGATCCTCTTGAGCTTCTTCGGCAGAGATACAGTTAACATGGCCACGTGAAGCGGTGACCGGCTTGGCGTGGAACACCTTCCCTGTCGGCTTGCCACGGCCAACAGCTTTAGCAGATTGATTGGGGTTAGTCTGGGGACACTCACGCATATAGTGGCCAGATTCCCCACACTTGAAACAAGTCACGGAACTGGTACGTGGAGGAGCATTGTTGGTTGGACCCCCATAGGGCTTGGTCGGTGCAGACTGTTGAACGGGGCGAGGCGCCTGGAAAGATGGCCTCGGTGTGAACCTGGGTGGCAGGGCGGTGTTGGGCACCCACACGCGGCGCTTCTGAGGACCAGCACCGGATGAGGAACCCATGTCACGGCCATGCTTGCGTGTTGCGTCATAGTCAGTCTGACCAGTTTCAGCACTGATGGCTTTGTTGACAAGTTTCTGAAAAGATGTGCACTCATGCAGACGGAGGTCGCGGCGAAGCTCAGGACTAAGGCCCTTACGGAACCTTGCTTGCTTCTTGGCGTCAGTAGACACTTCCTCAGTTGCATATCGGGCGAGATTACCAAACTCCCTGCTATAGGCATCCACAGAAAGTCGGCCTTGGGTGAAACTGCAAAATTCTTCACGTTTACGGTCCATGAGACCCTCCGGAATGAGATGTTCACGGAAAGCCTCGCTGAACTCAGCCCAAGTAGTGACATGGCCCGCTGGGCGCATAGCTCCATAATTCTCCCACCATAGACTGGCGGGGCCTTCAAGATGATATGCAGCAAAGGTGACCTTGTCAGCCTCCGCTACCAGCGCGGAACGCAGTTTGTGAGAGATACTGCGAAGCCATTCATCAGCGTCGAGAGGCTCGACGGAGTGGTGGAACGTGGGTGGATGCAATTTGATAAAATCACTGAGTGACACCATGTTAGTCCTCTGATGGTGTGCTGTATTCTGTTCAATACGCTCCAACAAACGGTTGGTCTCCCGCTTGTTTCTCTCAGCTTCCATCATAACCTCGGCTAGTGAAGGAGGATGAGGCAGATTTGCATCCCTGACTTCACTGCCTTCGGCCTGCTCTTGAGAAGCAGGGTTAGCGCGCGTGTTGACCATCCTAGGTAAACAAGACAATGATTTAGTCAGGATGATAAAATTCCAACATAGGATACAAAATGTAAGGAATAACTCGGAATGCAAGATGACCATCCGTATGACATGGTAGATACAGAAACTGCTTCTTTTATTCCATCGTCATACACACCATACAGGGTTTAGTACAAGACCAAACAAAGTACTATTATGGTGAAAAGAGGATTACATCTCATCGGAGGCATTCCAAGCTCCTATACATTATTTTTCTACACCTCCGGAAAGAGTACAAACTAGGTCATATCCCACGAGTCACGCGGGACGATAGAAGACACAGCTAGTGCGAACTAGTGATACTACCACTAACTCAGACCGATCCGTAGTAGTCCTCGTAGAAGTCACCTCCATAGCCTGGAAGCTCAACATGATCATCCGGAAACAGACGGTCTCGCGGAGCTTGTGGACCATAGGGGCTAGGATGAGGCCTTGGACCAACAAACGGTGGCCTGCGGGGACCGCGAGGTGGGGTGATGCCTCCTACATCACGCCAAACCATCACGTCCGGCAGAGCAGATCTCACAGGATAGAGATCGCGCATATCCGAATATCCAGCTTGCACCGCCGGTGCGAACCGAGTCAAAGTGGCCCAGTGGTCAGCACGGGTATTGAAGAGCTCTAACCTCAAGGCCCGATTTTCACGGTCCTTATCCTCGAGCATCTCAGCAGTGGTGCGAGTCCGTGAATCCTCCTGAGTGGGGTCAGCATAGATAGCCTGGAGATACCCTTGTGCTCCCGGAAGTGATCCTGGCATATACCGGAAATCAGAGTCCCGAAATAAACCAGATCTGACTCGCATAATGGTCATCATAGAGTAGGCGGCGTCCTGCACAACCATGTCAATAGTAACCCCGAGTCCATAGGAGCAGTGAAGAGGCTCGGTGGATCCAGGATAAGATGGAAATATCCTGATAGTGCAGAGATACTGGCTTTGATTGAAGTCCCGGAATTGCTCTTCGACCGTGTACTCGGGATACCAGCGGTATCCAGCCTCAGTCATTACCCTGACCAACTTAGCAGTATGGCCGGGTACATCTAGGCATCGAGTCAGGCGAACCACTTGATTGAGGTCGCGAGTGGCCATCTGAAAGCGCAATCATAATGCAAAGGCATTAGAACTTCTAGCAAAATTTCGGCAGCATAACAGCTGTAAATGCTCAAGAAGGATTTGAGACATTTGACAAAGGATTTCGTACATACTCAACATCATCATATCAAAGTTCTGAAACCATTCTAACAACATAAGGTGGTAGTAGAACTGAACTAGGCTTATAACCATCAAACTTATAAGGTACTACTGATTAGTAACTCGTGATCCTGATAGAGAGAACAGATCCTAATTCCTTAACCCCCGGTGGAAGAATGGACTGACTCAGATCAGAAAGTCATAAGATAAAGGAGTAAAAAGAGCCTTACGTTCCAACCCACAAACAATTCCCCTACATATAACTAAAGAATTTCTAGACTCAACATCGACCAGTTTGGCTTGGAGAACCTACAGGCAGTCCGGCTCTGATGCCAACGCTGTCAGGACCCCGACTCGATGTCACATCGATCTAGCCGGTAACACCTCATATCACTTTGCGGCCTCACGCACGGTATCCCCACGGGTGTCGTCTTACCTTTTCCCGGGACCGTTTGCGCCTTTTGGCTCACGTATATGATAGTGTCGCTAGCATCCATATGATAAGGAGCCCGGGCTGACATGACTGGTCGTAAACCCAAAGTGGCACAGACTTACAGGGACAGGCATCCATGACCCAGCCTCGAACGTGTCGGTCATCAGCAAGTGGGTCCGGGCTGTAGCACTGGGCTAGCAGGACTCCGGTAAACCGGGCTGTAGCGGGCTAACAGGACTCCGGTACTCAAAGCGTGACATTTCCCCGAAGGGACAGACACAGGAACGAAGAAGGACACATGCCGGCCAGCCTAAGTGTTCCAGAGCAGTAGCAAGCTACCATGGCTCAGCGGTAACACTAGGAGACATTTCCCGGTAAGAGAGGCTACTAAAGATCAACAACTAGATAGTTAGATCCCACACATACCAAGCATTTCAATCATACACACAATATGCTCGATATGTGCAAATACAACGAAGCATCACAACATGACTCTACGACACAAGTACTTTATTTAAGGCTCAGGGAGCCATACATAACATACACCAAGGTACGGGTCTCACGACCCAACATACAAGTCATACGGTCATACAAACCAGCAGCGGAAGTAACTTGTCTGAGTACAGACAACTAGTAAAATAAAAGAGACTTGGAAAGCCTAGCTATACTACGTGGTCCTTCACAAGCTCAGGGTCACCACCTGGGTCTTTAGCCTACTCGCTGATGTCAACGTCTACATAGAACCCATCAGAAGGGGTTGCAGCGTCTTCTGTAAAAATGTAGATTATAGCAACATGAGTACAAAGGTACTCAGCAAGACTTACATCAGATCCTACATACATGCATAGTATCAAGAAGGGTTGGTGGAGTTATTGCAGCAAGCCAGCTTTGACTGTTGGCTAGGCTATCCTACGATACTCCAACTTGAAATGGTTTTGCGCACACGAGTCCACTACTCACCACTTCAATACACTACCGAGGATCCACCTCCGTCTTCCTACGGAAGAGCCATCCTCGGCACTCACACTTATCTTGAGGCTTTTAGTGGTTTCCATTTACTTGTCTATGAACTGTATAGGCAACCAAGTAGTCCTTTACCGCGGACGCGGCTATTCGAATAGATCATGTTAACCCTGCAGGGGTGTATTTCTTCATACACGCTCTCACCACTTACCGTCGCTTACACGACATGTACTCGGCAACCTTCAAGCGGAAGCCCAACGTGGGTGTCGGCCACGACCTACCTAATCACCTAAGCCTCCAGTCCAGGTTTATCGCCTATTCAGGTTCCATCCGCAGGGAGTCCGGCCGAGGTTTCCCATACGGCCCCGAACGATGTGAACAGGGTTCCCGAGATACCTAACGGGTATTCGGTACACCCGGCCACGTACCTACCGCATCACAGCCCACCCCTACGGTTAGCGCTGTCCACGGCCTCCAGTATGCTACAAACACCAGAAACTAGTTGCAACTCCTGGACGGAGAACTAGGGTGAATAAGAAGCCGAGAGGGTCCATTGGTTTCGGGCCCAATGCATGGTAGTAGCTGATTCTTAAATCACACATACAGATCTCAGTGCTTAAGGTCGGCTTCAATGAAACAACCCACCATGTACTCCTACATGGCCTCTCATCGATACCTTTACCAAATCGTGTTCACCACACCACTCCCATTACCGTCATAATCATTTCACTCTAGCCCATCACCCAGATGAACCAGACCTGACACGACTCTAAGCATAGCAGGCATAGCAAGGTAGGAACAACACATACATATGGCTCAATCAACTCCTACACATGCTAGTGGGTTTCATCTAGTTACTGTGGCAATGACAGGTCATGCAGAGGAAAAGGGTTCAACTACCGTAGCACACAGCAGTTTGAAACGCGTTGTCTTAATGCAGTAAAGGAGAGCAGGAGCGAGAACATGGGATTGTATCGATATGATCAAATGGTTGGTTGCTTGCCTGATGGTTCGATGCACTGATACGGTTCTTCGTTAGGGTAATCACGGTACTCCTCGGAGGCAGAACCTGTCGCAAAGGACATCGATACACAAGCATCACCAAACAATGTGCAACAATATGATGCATGCATGAAACATGGCAATATGAGTGTGTTGGGCTAATGCAACTAAAACCAGAAGGGTTTGAACAAATTTGAATCAAAGATTCAAATTTCAAACTCAAAC
Source organism: Triticum dicoccoides (assembly GCF_002162155.2). Classification (NCBI taxonomy): domain Eukaryota; kingdom Viridiplantae; phylum Streptophyta; class Magnoliopsida; order Poales; family Poaceae; genus Triticum; species Triticum dicoccoides. The sequence goes on from NC_041383.1 coordinate 167,335,156, forward strand.
ATGGCCTCTTTGAGTGCTTTTCCTTGTTCTGCTTAAAACTTCAATTTAACTTGTTTGATCATGCATGAAAATGGTACAGATGGATAGATTGGATTTTTCTGATCATTTTTCATATATAATTTGTCCAATTTGGAGTTACAGAATAAAAGTTATGATTTTTTGAAGTTTAAATAATATTCTGGAATTTCCTGATTTAAATTAAATCCAGAAATTATAATTATTGCACCAGCATGACGTCAGCATGACGTCAGTGGTCAACTGCGGCTGGCTGAAGTCAAACCTGACGTGTGGGGCCCACACGTCAGTGACAAGGGGGTTAAACAGGTTTAAATTAATCCTAATTAGGGATTTGTGGCGCTGGGGCCCACTGTCAGTGTCAGGGGGGGTTGACTAACGGTAATTAGTACTAACTAACCACCTGTCCGACAGGGCCCACGCGTCAGTGACCCTGGGGGGGTCAAACCTCAGGTCGGACAGGTCAAACCCGCCGGCGGTTAGTCGCCGGCGAGGTCCGCGGCGTGCAGGGGCCTCGGGTTTCCTCTGTGGTGCTCCAAACGGCGTGCGGCTAGGTGCGTTGGATAGCTAGCTCGACGGCGCGTCGGACGGTGGCCGTGGCTGGCCCTGGGGTGGCCGGAGTCGACGGCGGCGAGCTCGGCTGCGGCTGCCGGAGTTCGGGTGCGGTCGGAATCGACGTTGCAGGGGTTTTGGGGAGGCGTTAGTGCGTGCTGCGTGCTCCTGGTGAGGTGGGGAGCACGATAGTGCGCTCGGTTGGGTGCTACGGTGACCGTGGCCACGACGGCGACATCGCCGGCGGCGTGGAGCTCTCGGCCAAGGTGGGGCTAGGGCCTAGAGGTCGGGAGAGACCAGGGGAGAAGGGGGAAACGATCCGGGGCTCACCGCGGAGCTGCAGGGATGGTTAGCGGGCTCGGGGACGCGCTGGAGACGACGAATTCGACGGCGACGATGGTCGGAGCCCGAAGAGGGGAACGGCGACGTGGCGGCGATGCAGGGCTTCTGGAGGACCGTGGAGCGGTAGGGAGGAAGAGGGGGTCGTGGCGGAGCTTCTAAGCTAGTCGGGGGAGCGAGGGGTGGCCGGAGATGGCTGCTATGGCGAACGGCGGCGACGGTGGTGTTCGGCCATGTGAGAGAGAGAGCGAGGAAGAGGCAGGAAGAGCTGGGGGAGAGTGAGAGAGAGCAGGGGGGGAGGCGTGGCGTCGTCCGGGGCATCGAGGCGAGGAGGGAAGGGCAGGCAGGCAGGGAGAGAGGTGGCGTGGCGCGGTGGCGCGCGCGCGCGCCGGCCACACTCCCCTCCCTCTGTCGGGACGAAGACGACAGAGGAGGGAGGTGGGCTGGGCCGGCTGCTGGCTGGGCCAGCCAGCTGGCTGGGCCGCACAGTGGAGGAGCCCAGGTAAGCTCCTCCTGTTATATATTTTTCTGTTTTCTAATTTCTGACATTTGTTTTGATTTAAAAAATATATTAAATCATTTATTTAACTTATGCCAATTTTTGCAGGAGCTATATATATTATTCCAGAGCTCTTTTATAATTGGCATAATATTTGGACATATATCAATATATATAATTAATATATTCCCAATGCAAATATTTATGCATTAATTCCAAATGCCCAAATAAATGTCCAAGAGCCACTAAAAATATTGGTTTGATTTTTATCTCTGTCCAATATTTCCAGAGAGCAACATGAGCATTTTCTTGGACCCTTTTGGAGAAATTTTTATTTGGGTCATTTTCAAAATGATTCTGAGGGTTTCACAGATCCCCATTTCAAGTTTCTGATGAAAGAGTAAACATGATGCAACACTCTAATGCATGACTAGCTAGGGTGTGACACTGGCAGAGGTGATCGGACTCCAAACCTGCGTCGAAGACCTGATCGATAGGAAGGTTAAACTTGTCACCGTAGTCCAGGTCATGCTCTTCCGCCGGATCCTCCCGTGTCAACGACGGGCTTTTAATTTGTGGGAATTCGACCCGGCCTAGCACCAAACTTTGTCCAGGCTCTTCGACCCAACGCACGAAGATGCCTGGAAGGTGCTTTTCAAGAGCTCCGAGGTTCACCCTCCCATTACCGAGGATCACGTATACTGCGCGAAGCGCCAAGCCAGCGTAGTAAGCCTAGTTTACCCATTACAGGGTAATTGTTTTTCATAGTTTGACTCTATGCGGGATCTAAACTCCCATTCCTTTAACATGACTGGCAGAAGAAGGCCGAACAGATTAACTGTCCGGCTCCTTTGCCCGAAGGCCCAGCAGACGCCCGCTTGGCAAAGCTGCTAGTTCCGACACCTCACGTGGTGCCGGAGAAGAAGGCCAAGAAGAAGGCCACGGGAACTCGAAGGAGCACACGGCGCCTGGTGGTCTCGGACTCATCGCCCGATGACCCCAAAGCGCACTCCTCCTCCGAAGACGAGGAGGAGGAAGAAGAAGCCTCCCCCCTCCAGCGGGGGGAGGAAAGAAAAGAAAGGCCGCCCCAACTAGGGAGGCCGGAGGGTCCAAGAAGGGGAAGACCCTTCTTCCGGACTACGCCTCCGACACCGACAATGACGGAGAGGAGTGGCCATCCAGGGCCAAGCCACTGGCCAAATCGTAAGTATCCGGATACCAGAATAGTTCATGGTGTTCCTTTATTTGCACAGTACCTTGTGACGCCGAATATAATCATGCATTCTGCCCAAGGCTCAGCTCGACGATTCGTCGAGCGGCTCCCTGGATTCGTCGGATGTGAATAGTCTTTCACTCCCAGCGGCTACCTCCCTCCGTCCTACGGACAAAGCCAAGGCGGAGTCCCAAAAGGGGCTGAGCCAGGAGGAGGTGGTCCTGGAAGCGCAGCAAGGCGATCTATCAGACTCCAGGCCTGAAGGGGATAAAACCCTGGAGGGATCTAAGTCCGGCCCTAGGCCGGACACTGCACCGGAACCTTCAGTGGTTCCGGAGTCCGGCAGGCGGCCCCTTTGCAAAAAGGGCAAGCCTACGAGCCGGCGGCCTCTGTCCAACCGGAGGCGCCGGACAATTTGCTGGAGGTGCTTAACGGCGTCTCCATCGACGAGGAGCACCGCATTGTTATGAGTGCGGTGATCGAGAAGGTTCAGTCCGCCAAGAGCGGGCTGACAAAAGCCTGTGCCAGCCTTCTAACAGGCTTTGAGGTATGTATTATAAAACATGTAAAAATGTTACCGCATAGACAGTAGCACTTGATGCTCAGTTTGGTGTTCGGAAAGAAAAGCCGGACTTTGGATCTAAAAAGATATATGCATGAGTCTAACAGAAATATGTCAATATGGGAATGCAGGCTGCGCTGCTGACCTCTGCCGCACTGACTGCGGAGGTCGATGCATTGAAGCAGAGCCTCAAGCGGCCTGAGAACGAGCACGGCCTTGCCAAGAAGCAGCTCGAGGACAAGGAAGGTAGGTAGTGCCTTATGTATATATATATATATATATATATATATATATATATATATATATATATATAAATACCTGGTTGCAAATAATGACAGGACCAACGTGAATGTTACAGTGGCCGCAACCAAGGTGGCGACCCTGAAGGAAGCGCTGTCCAAGGCCGAAGACAATGCGGCCATGGAGCACACCGAGCGAGAGAAACAAGAGGCGCGGGTGGCGGAGGTGCAGCAAGAGCTTGATGCTCTCGTGAAGAAACACGAGAGTTTAGAGCTTGACTCAAAGACGCGAGAGTCCAAGCTTGCCTCGGCACTTGAAAGCGCCAAGTCTACCAAGGTCGAAGCCCAAAAAGCCCTCCAGGAGATTGAGGCGATGAAAAAGATAGCGGCGGGTAAGGCATTCTTTATGCAAAGCAAGCATGCGAAAGTGAATTACGTGTTACTTACCCGAATCCGGAGCTCTCCAGGAGCATTCACAGATCTGCCCTGCAGTGTGTCCGACGCCGCCGCATTCTGCCAAGCCGAAGAAGGGAGCTCGACGGAGAAGGTGTTCTGGTCCCAGTATGATGAGGCCGAACGCCTGGTGCCCTTGAGCGACCAGCTGAAGCAGCTGGTCGAGCTCCATAAGGTGTCCGAACATGCCATGAAGGGCCTTATAGGCCGGCTGTGGCCTGGGGAGGTCCTGGTTGAGAGCTACTTCGGGCTAGTGAGGTGGCTGGTGGATGCCTGTCCATGGCTTGAAATCATCAAGCGCTCTGTATGCATCGAAGGCGCCCGTAGGGCTTTTGCCCGTGCTAAAGTGCACTGGGCAAGCTGGATGCTGAGAAGCTGGTGACAGAAGGGCCACCGGAGGGGAAGGAGCATCACAGGCCCAAGATGTATTATGAGGGCGTCCTGAAGGGTGCCCGACTTGTGGCGAATGAATGTACCAGGGATGTAATTTTTGAGTAAACTCACTCGTGTTTATCCTGTGCGCTGAAAACTTGTTCATATGCGCTAAGCAACACTTTTTGAATTTAAAATATTACTTTCTGTGTGACCATTTATTAAATCTGAGAGATGCAAGTCGTCGGCTTCTACCCCCGTGCCACAAGTGCTGGGGTGTTCGGGATAAACCTGAGCTCTCTTGTTCCCATTCTTGGGTCCGTCGAGGGAGGCGCTCAGCACAACGAACAAGGCAATCAGACTTATAATGCTTTATCACTCTCACTTAGCCATATAATTCTATAATTTTAAATTTCGGCGAATCCCCTAGTATTCAGAAGACCAAGTTCGGGGTGCTATCCACGCCTAGGCCGGACAAAGCCAGCTCCTCGCTCTAAGCGGCATAAGTCTTTAAGGACTCGAAAAACCTCGCGAACAGCGACCGGCTCTCGCCCTATCATGGCGGTCAGTTTTAGCTTTCTCTACTGAGGTGTTAACCCAGCTCAACTGGGGCACAATCGCAGTAGTTCTCCCAGCGCTACCTTAGCCAATATTGCGGAACGTAACGTACCAAAACATGGGAGCTGGGCAAACCCAACTATTTACCCAAGACATGATTCGGAGCCGATGCATATAATGCTATAAGTTCGGGGTGCCACACTCATGAGAGTGTTTGGTCTTCTCACACCGTATTTTGGGGAACTTAAGCCCCTGGTGTATTGGCCGTACCAAGGTGTACGGTTGCATAATGTCATAGCTGAACATATGTACATAAAAAAATGAATGCAATAATAGACAAGAGCTATGTATTGTTTATTAGAGGGCTGCTATGAAAGTAGAACGATGCAAATAGTGTGATAGGCAAGAGATGGGATTATTTGACATGTCCCCCTCCAGGGGCAAGCTGCGAGACTTTAAGTAAGATAGGTATTTAGCTCATTACAGAGCCCACCTGGACGTTCGACGTGGCTTGCTGTCTCCCTGGCTGTTGCATCGTGTGTTCGGTGATTGTATTGCCGGACAGGTCTTCCGAATAGTGGAGTCCTGAAAGTAAAAAAAGAAAAATCACAAAAATCGGGATCCCCTAGTGCGGTTGAGCCGCATTCTGGGCATGTCGTGGTTGTGCCCCTCCCCTTATGCCCACGGTATTTCCAGAGCGTAATTATGTACGCGTGGTACTGGTTTCGCAATCTCGCGAGGGCTGGGGTTGGGGCCGCACTTCTATGCTAGCTCGGAACGTGCCAGACGGTCTTGTTGTAGGCTACTCCGGGCGCGCTTGACGGTGTCTGGACACTTAACAGTCGGACTGGAGAATTTCCTTGAGAGGCTACTTTGTACTTCCGCCGCGAGGGCCGCCGTGTGCTCCTCTGTTCGGAGAGAGAGTTTGGTGTTTCCATTGACCGTAATGACTCCGCGAGGGCCTAGATCTTGAGCTCGAGATATGCGTAGTGCGGCACCGCATTGAACTTTGTAAATGCGGTTCGTCCGAACAGGGCGTGATAGCCACTGTGGAATGGGACTATGTCGAAGATTAACTCCTCGCTTTGGAAATTATCCGGGGATCCGAAGACCACTTCGAGTGTAACTGAGCCTGTACAGCTGGCCTCTACACCTGGTATGACGCCTTTAAAGGTCGTCTTTGTGGGTTTAATCCTTGAGGGATCTATGCCCATTTTCCGCACTGTATCCTGATAAAGCAGGTTCAGGCTGCTGCCTCCGTCCATGAGGACTCTAGTGAGGTGAAATCCGTCAATGATTGGGTCTAGGACCAATGCGGTGAATCCACCATGACGAATGCTAGTGGGGTGGTCCCTTCGATCAAAAGTGATCAGGCAGGAGGACCATGGGTTGATCTTTGGGGCGACTAGCTCCAACACATATACGTCCCTGAGTGCACGCTTCCGTTCCCTTTTGGGGATGTGGGTTGCGTATATCATGTTCACCATCCGCACTTGTGGGGGAAAGCCCTTCTGTCCTCTGTTGTTCGGTGGCCGGGGCTCCTCCTCGTCATCGTTATGCAGCCCCTTGTCTCTGTTTTCGGCACTTAACTTGCATGCCTGCTTGAACACCCAACAATCCCTGTTGGTGTGATTGGCTGGTTGTTCGGGGGTGCCGTGTATCTGGCATGAGCGATCGAGTATCCGGTCTAAACTAGACGGGCCCAGAGTATTTCTTTTGAATGGGTTTTTCCGCTGACCGGGTTTAGAGCCTCTGAATCCGGCATTAACTGCCGTATCCTCAGTGTTGTCGCCGTTAATGCGGCGTTTGTGCTTGTTGCGACGCGACCTGCCATTGTTTTCCTTGGTATCCGAATTACCGGGGCTCTTGGTCATGTTATTGCTACGAGCTAGCCAGTTGTCTTCTCCCGCGCAAAAGCGGGTCATTAGTGTCGTGAGGGCTGCCATGGATTTCGGCTTTTCCTGTCCTAGGTGCCGGGCAGGCCATTCGTCTCGCATGTTATGCTTGAAGGCTGCAAGGGCCTCTGCATCTGGACAGTCGACTATTTGATTTTTCTTGGTTTGGAACCGTGTCCAGAATTGTCTGGCCGATTCCTCTGGCTGCTGAATTATGTGGCTTAAGTCATCGGCGTCTGGTGGTCGCACATAGGTGCCCTGGAAATTGTCAACAAATGCGGATTCCAGGTCCTCCCAGCAACCAATTGACTCTGCTGGCAAGCTGTTAAGCCAATGTCGAGCCGGTCCTTTAAGCTTGAGTGGGAGGTATTTGATAGCGTGTAGATCATCACCATGGGCCACGTGGATATGAAGGAGATAATCCTCGATCCATACTGCAGGATCTGTTGTGCCATCGTATGATTCGATGTTTACGGGTTTACAACCCTCGGGGATTTGATGATCCATTACTTCACCTGTGAAGCATAGTGGGTGTTCGGGCCTCTGTACTGGGCTATATCACGAGGTAGCTCGGATGACCTTTGTCTGTTGTGTTCGGCCTGGCCGTATTTGTCATATCCGGCGTGATGGTTATTGTCACGTGTAGTGGGGAGCCCACGCGATCCGTAGATCGATCTTGTTTGCCTTGCCTTGTCCTCCAATATGTCTTGCAGGTCTGGCGTGTTTCCCCGTGCCTTGGTACTTTTTGAGCGGCGCCGGGGTGCGGCTTGAGTTGAGGGCCGAAAGGCCTCTCTATCGCGGCCACGGGGTGGCCGATCGGTCGCATCATACGCTGGTGATGTAGGTTTAGTTGCTTCCTCCTCTAGTTGGGGTAGCAGTCTGCGCTTTGGGTAGCTCTTGGAGGGGCGTTCGAGTTTGTACTCTTCGGCAGCGAGGACTTCCGTCCATATGTCGGCTAGCAAGTCTTGGTCAGCTCTAAGCTGCTGCTGTTTTCTCTTGAGGCTGCTTGCCGTGGCCATGAGCCTGCGTTTGAAACGCTCTTGTTCGACGGGGTCCTCAGGCATGACAAATTCGTCGTCATCGAGGCTTGCTTCGTCTTCGGAGGGAGGCATGTAATTATCGTCCTCGACCTCTCTGTCTGCCGCTCTCTCATGAGGGATGGCTTCTCCATCCTCCTGCGCTGAACCCTGCTGGAGGGGTCGGCACTGTCCGGGGTGTTATTGTCTCCGGTGCCAGACTCGCCGTTTTTGCTTCGGCGGGATTTACAGCGGCACCGCTGACGCTGGCGCTTAGGCTGTTTCTTGGAGGGGTCATCCTCCGTTGTTTCATCGCCATCCCCTTCTTTTGGGGTGTCCACCATGTATATGTCATATGACGAGGTGGCTTTCCAGTGCCCTATAGGCGTTGTTCATGGTCGTCTCCTTCATCGGCGTCCATACCGTCGATGTCTTCGGAGTCGAAGTTGAGCATGTCGGTTAAATCGTCGACAGTGGCTACGAAGTCGGTGGTGGGTGGGTTTCGAATTTCTTCATCGTCCGCATCCCAACCTTGCTGACCATAGTCCGGCTAGGGCTCCCCTGATAGAGAGAGAGACTTTAGTGAATTCAGGATGTCGCCAAAGGGTGAGTGTTGAAAGATGTCCGCGGCGGTGAACTCCATGATCGGAGCCCAATTGGGTTCGATCGGGAGGGGTGCAGAATATTCGGAGTCCGGAAAGGAGTCCGGCACCTTGGAGTCATGAGCTCCGCGAAGGACAAGATTGGTGTTCGGCTCGATCGCCGTAGAGATTGCAGCCCCCAAGGCGTCGTCTAGCCTCCCGTCCTCGACCGGCGCAGTCGGATCCGAGCTAAGGGTCAGAGCGGACACCTGAGCGGCGCTCTGGGCACTGTCTGGCGGCAGATCTAGATCATGCCCATCGTGAAAGTGCGGCACGCTCGGCTGTGGCTCGAATCCATCGAAGATCAAGTCTCGGCGGATGTTAGCCGTGTAGTTTAAACTTCCAAATCTAACCTGATGGCCAGGAGCGTAGTGAATTGGCCCGCAATGCAAAGCCGCCGAATACGAAGATCTGTCCGGGGAGAAAAGTCTCACCCTGGACCGCGTCGTGGTTGATGATCGAAGAAGCCATCGGGCCTAAAGGTGACGACACATAGGAACTCTCAATGAAAGCACCAATGTCGGTGTCAAAACCAGTGGATCTCGGGTAGGGGGTCCCGAACTGTGCGTCTAGGCGGATGGTAACAGGAGACAAGGGACACGATGTTTTTACCCAGGTTCGGGCCCTCTCGATGGAGATAAAACCCTACTCCTGCTTGATTAATATTGATGATATGGGTAGTACAAGAGTAGATCTACCACGAGATCAGAGAGGCCAAACCCTAGAAGCTAGCCTACGGTATGATTGTTGTTCGTCCTACAGACTAAAACCCTCCGGTTTATATAGGCACCAGAGAGGGTTAGGGTTACACAGAGTCGGTTACAATGGGAGGAGATCAACATATCCGTATCGCCAAGCTTGCCTTCCACGCCAAGGAAAGTCCCATCCGGACACGGGACGAAGTCTTCAATCTTGTATCTTCATAGTCCGGGAGTCCGACCAAAGGTCATAGTCCGGCCATCCGAACACCCCCTAATCCGGGACTCATTCAGTAGGGCAAGCTATCGATATATGTTTTCTTCCCTGCAAGGGTGCACCAACTTACCCACCATGCTCGATTAACTCCGGCCGGACACACTTTTCTGGGTCATGCCCGGCCTTGGCCAAACGATACGCCTCAGCCCGGCCTAGGCCTAATAGAGAGATCAGCACGCCGCACTATACCTATGCCCCCAGGGGTCTTGGGCCATCGCTCCGGGAACTCCTGCATGTTGCGTGGGAGCCCGGTGAGCAGACCAAGGTACCTCCTTAGAAAGGCAGGTGCTTACGCAGTCCAACCCGGCGCGCGCCTCTCAGTCGTTGTCGTCTATTAAACTTCGGCTGATGTATACGGCGCAGAACACCCATACTATGCCCACGTGATGGTTAGTGCTATCACGCCAGAGGCCCCTCGGATCAAATATCCAAATCGTAGTGGATTAGGAGCGTGTGGTAACAAGCAGAGACTCACGGAAGATGTGACCCCGTCACCCCATCTCGAGGACTTGAGGCAAGGGCTAAGAATGCCTGGCCACGCCTCATAATTATCTCGTGGGCACCCTCCTGGTCAAACCGACCCCTCATCACTCACATATATGCTTGCCTGGGTACCCCTCAGGGCCGAACCGTCTTTAGTAACATTGTTCAGTGTAAAGTCATAGTAACCATAGTAACCGTGTGTCTAACACCAAGGGAACCCTGAGGAATCACGCTCGATGGAATTCCACCTGATGTCATCGTCAAGGTGAACGAAGGAGGAATCACCCTCGAGGTCCACTCTTGTGGAGTTGCACAACAGTGTCATTATCGGGAGTGGAGAAGGAGGAATCACCCTCGAGGTCCACTCTTGTGGAGTTGCATGGCAGTGTCGTTATCAGGAGTGAAGAAGGAGGAATCACCCTCGATGACCATAACCGATTAACTAACCTACAAGGTTAACATCAGAAGTGCTAATGAGGTATCACCCTCGGCACTCGATAGTAACCCAATAGTGTCAAGCAACTAAGGGGAAAGTGATGTGCGCTGCCGGGGCCTGGTCTTCAATCTCGTTGATCGGGTCTTCTGATAATCCAGCAGGGTAGTCGAGACAAAGTGGGGGTCTCTGATGGGTCTCTACCCATCCTATACTAAACAGTTTAGGATAGGTAGGTAGGTAACAACAGCAGGTTACAATAAACAGGCTATGCAGCAGAAATAGGATAACAATAGTAGCAGCAGATTCTAAAGCAAGCATAAGAGATATAGAGTAGGCGATATCGGTATGCTCAAAAGGGGGGGTGCTTGCCTGGTTGCTCAGCGGCAAAGACAGGGTCATCAGTGGTGTCGTCGGTGATGTAGTCGATCACAGGGAAAACATCGGTCTCCGAGTCTATAGGAGAGAAGAGGGGGAAGAAACAAATAAATACACAGTAATCATATGCAACACAGAGTATGCTATGCTAACGTGCAGTGCAGGGTTGCCTAAATATATGTCTAAGTCATTTAGTTACTTTAGGATTAAAGTTGGATTTAATAACCTGTGTATATGCACTATTCATCTAACGGAGCCAGGCTAAAAGTTACGGGTTCACCTCCGTAGAGGGTTTTGACATAGAAACAGACAACACGATCAGATTTGCCTCGTTGTTCTGAGCAACTTTCATATATACCGTTTTTCTGTTCGAGCTACGGTTTATTTTCTATAATTTATCAAAGTTTTATGCATTTTCTGAATTTATTTAAATTAACAGAATTAGGGAATTATGACATCAACATGATGCAATGTTGAATTCAGCAGGTCAACAGGTCAGTTGACCAGGTCAAACCCGACCTGTGGGTCTAGTGGGTCCCACTGGTCAGCGACAGTGGCTTTAACACATGATTATTTTAGCTAAACAGAGTTATTTAGCAGGTAGGCCCCACCTGTCATGGACTAATTAGTTCAACTAATTAAGTTTTAATTATAAAACGTTTTAATGAATCTAGATATATTGTGGGGCCCGCGTGTCAGTGTCACTGGGTACACGGTCAGCAGTTTATTGGGTCAACCCAGTCAACTGGGACCCGCAGGGCCCACTGGCAGTGGCTCTGGGGTGGCCCCAGGCCAGCCACGTTGGCGCCAGCTACTAGAGTTGCTCAGGCAAGCCTCCCGCGGCGGCGCCCGTCGGGAGAGGGGTCGGGTTTCGCGCACAGCGGGTTTCTGGGGTGGTAGCTAGGTGCGTTCGTCGCGGCTCGACGTCGCACGCAAGATGGAGGCGACGACTAGGGCTGAGAACGACCAGAACAGCGCCAGCGACGAGCAGAAATGGCGCTGGAGTCCGGGCTCGAGTGGGTTCAGTGTTAGAGCATGCAAGCAGCCAAACTAACCATCTATGTGGGGTCCACGGTGCATGAGGAGCACGCCAGGGTAGTCGGCGAGCACGTAACAGCTTGGGAGCACGACAACGGTAGCAATGGCGGGGTCCGGAGGACTGTTGTGGTGGCGGTCGTGCATGGGCCCAAAGGCGAGCAGGAAGAGGAGGGAGGAGAGGCGGAGCTCACTGTGCGGCTAAGAAAATCCCTCGATGGCTTTGTAGCAGCAGGGGATGTCAAAGACGACGGCGGTCACCGGCGACAGAAAAGACAGAGATGAGCTTGATCCGCTCGATGTTCGGCCCTTCATCTCCAGTGGCACGACCGAGGTGACGCAGCGGAGAGAGGCGAAGCTCCGTGACATCTCGCCGAGGCTCGGGGTTGTTGTCGGTGTCAAAACCAGCGGATCTCGGGTAGGGGGCCCCGAACTGTGCGTCTAAGACTAATGGTAACATGAGGCGGGGGACACAATGTTTACCCAGGTTTGTGCCCTCTTGATGGAGGTAATACCCTACTTCCTGCTTGATTGATCTTGATAATATGAGTATGACAAGAGTTGATCTACCACGAGATCGTAGAGGCTAAACCCTAGAAGCTAGCCTATGAATATGATTGTTCTTCTTGTCCTAAGGACTAAACCCTCTGGTTTATATAGACATCGGAGGGGGCTAGGGTTACACAGAGTCGGTTACAGAGAAGGAGATCTAACATCTGAATCGCCAAGCTTGCCTTCCACACAAAGGAGAGTCCCATCCGGACACGGGGCGAAGTCTTCAATCTTGTATCTTCATAGTCCAACAGTCTAAACAAAATATATAGTCCGGCTGTCTGGATACCCCCTAATCCAGGACTCCCTCAGTAGCCCCTGAACCAGGCTTCAATAACGATGAGTCCCGCGTGCAGATTGTCTTCGGCATTGCAAGGCGGGTTCCATCTCCGAATACTCCAAAATAAAATTCCAAAACTTGAATCGTGTCTGGCACTGCAAAACAAATTTCACATACCACCGTAGAGAGAACAATATCCCACGAATCTAATCTGCTGACAACTTTACATTGCGTGGCATCACACCATGGCCCGGTCATTATTCGAACCGTTTTCTTCTCAACCAGCCACCGCACATATTGCGAGGCGGTTTTCTTGGCACGTGTTGTCAAAGCAGAGATCGTGTCCCCTTATCACGGGATTCTCATCAATACGGGTATGGGTAACCCAACCGTGCCATCGATCGTGGCACTTTGGAAAATAAGTGATTTTAACAGGCAAGTGGGGAAGCGCACAGTTTCTACCGCCTTTATAAAGAGATAAGGATCCCCCATTTTCACCCACGCCTTCTTCCTCCTTTACTCATCCATTCTCGCACCCTCGAGCCCGAGTGCCCAAGTTCTCACCTTCTCCGTAAGACCATTCGCAACATGTCCGGAGCAGGAGGCAAGTGGATCGCCTCCTCCGTTACGGAGGAGGACATTACGAAGCTTCGGGAGGCTGGATACTTGGCCGCGAACATCACGCACAGGCTTTGGTGAAGGGGCAGATCACCCCCACCCTGAAATCTCGGGAGAGAGTAGTGTTCCTCTCTCATTTCGTCCGCGGACTAGGATTTCCACTTCACCCATTTGTCCACGGGCTCATGTTTTACTATGGGCTAGATTTTCATGATCTAGCCCCAAATTTCGTCCTCAACATCTTGGCGTTTATCATTGTGTGCGAGGCCTTCCTCCGTATCAAGCCCCACTTCGGCCTATGGCTACAAATCTTCAACGTGAAACCAAGATAGTGAGCAGCCAGCAAGCGGAGTGCGGAGGTGCCATGGTGGGCAAGATGCCCAACGTTACCTGGCTTGAAGGCTCCTTCGTGGAGACCGTGAAGGGGTGGCAACCGGGGTGGTTCTACATCACCGAGCCGCGTGATGCCAACTGGGCGGCGGCCCCTGAATTCCGATCCGGCATCCCCATGTTGCTCACCTCCTGGGAAACGAAGGGCCTGGCCTGTGGCATACATGCGGAGCTGACCGGACTCCAGAACTGTATCAAATATATGATAGACAATAAGATCAAGCTTGTCAACATGGTCCAGGTCATGCTCTTCCGCCGGATCCTCCCGTGTCAAAGACGGGCATTCATTATGTGGGAGTTCGATCCGGCCGAACAACAGACGCTACGAGAGCTCTTCGACATGACGCATAAAGACGTCTGGAAGGTGATGTTCAAGGCCGTCGAAGTACCTCCTCCCACTTCTGAGGACCGCGGACTCAGCGCAAAGCACTCCTCCAATCCGGTAAGCTCTCTAAATATCACAAAACGTGCCTTTCCAGTATATTTGTCGGAGGATTTTAAGCCACCATCCTGACAAAACAGGATTATGTGGCGACGGCGGAGTGGATCGACTGTCCGGCTCCGCTGCCCGAAGATCCAGCAACCGCACTGCTGATGGAGATGCTGGTTCCGGCACCTTACAAGGTGCCAGATAAGAAGGCTGAAAAGAAGGCTACGGGGACCAGGAAAGGTCTCCAGTGCAAGGCTACACCGGATGCCTCGTTTGAAGACGAGGGGGAGGGAGAGGAAATTCCTCCTCCGACCAGGGAGGAGAATAAAAGGAAGACCTCCCATCTGGGTAGGCTGAAGGGTCCAAGAAGGCGGCCACGGGGACCACGAAAGGTCTCCGGTGCAGGGCCTTAATAGATTCATCGTCCGAGGATGCCGAGGCAGATTCCCCCCACAGAAATGGGGAGGAGAAGAAGAGAAAAGCCGACCCACAGGGGGAGGCTAGGACGCCTAAGAAGGGAAAGACATCCCTTCCGGACTACTCCACCACGGCCGCATACAGGGAGGAGGAGTGGTTGCCTAGGGGCAAGCCCCTGGTGAAATCGTAAGTATCCGTACTCTATGGTACGTTTAATGCGTCTTAGCTTCATTGTTTGTTATAACGCCGAACAAGCATATGCAGTCCAGCCGGGTCCCACCTCGAGGTATCCTCTTCGGATGGGTCCTTGAGTGAATCCAAGATCAATAGAGATTCACTCCCGACGGCCACCTCCCCATGGCCCACGCATGACACCGAGGTGTTGTCCCAAAGGATACCGGAACAGGGGGCGACGGTTCTGGAGACGCCCCAAGGCAAAATCCCAGACGCCGGGCACATGGGGGGGTAAGATCCCCATGGATTGCACTGTCGGGAGCCGCAACAAGTCTGGCTCCCAGCCAGATACTACGCCGGAACCTCCAAAGGTTTCGGATTCAAGTAGGCAGCCCCTCACCAGCGGGGGCGAGCCTGCCGTGCCGATGACCTCCATCCAGCCGGAGGCATTGGATAATTTGCTGGAAGTGCTTCGTGGCGCTTCCATTGACGAAGAGCACCGTACTCTTATGAGTACGGTGATTGAGAAGGTTCGGTCCGCCAAAAGCGATTGACCGAAGCCTGCACCAGCCTCCTAACAGGCTTTGAGGTAAGTAATCAAACCCGTAAGAAAATATCACCCGATAGATAGTAGCCCCTGATACTTTGTGCGGTGTTCGGAAAGAAAAGCCAAACGGAGGGTCAACTTTTATTCACAAAAGTCTAACAGTAAATGTCTATGTGAATAAGCAGGCGTTGCTGCTGGCCGCTGCCGCTCGTACTGCGGAGTTCGCCGGACTCAAGCGGGACCTGAAGCAGATCGAAGAAGAGCTCAGCCTCACGAAGAGGCAGCTCAAAGAGAACGAAGGTAAGTGATACCCCGACCGTGTGTCATATCAAGGAAGAAAAATTGGTGATGCTAACAAAAGCATCATGATTTTTAATAGGGGCCACGACCGAAGTGGCGGCCCTGAAGAAAGCGCTATCTGAGGCCGAAGACAAGGCGGCCAAGGAGCGCACCGAGCGTGAAAAACAAGATGCTCGGGTAAGGGAGGTACAACAAGAGCTCCAGGACTTCGGCAAGGAATTCGAGTCCTTGGAGCATGACTTCAAGACGCAAGAGTCTGAGCTTGCGAAGGCCCTCCAGAGCGTGAAAGACGCCAAGGCCGAAGCCCAAAAGGCCCTCTAGGAGATCCAGGTGGCCAAAAAGATAGCGACGGGTAAGGCATTCGTTATGCAAAGCAAGCATGTGGAGGAGACATTTCTTTTACTTACCTGAATTCAGAGCTCTCCAGGGGCATTCGCAGATCTGCCACACAGCATATCGGATGCCACGGAGTTCTACCATGCCGAAGAGGGGAGCTCTACGGAGAAGTTGTTCTGGTCCCAGTATGCTGGGGCCGAACACCCAATGCCCTTGAGTGACCAACTGAAGCAATTGGTTGAACTCCACAAGGCGGCCGAACTGGCCATGTAGGACTTTATAGTCCGGCTGTGGCCTGGCGAGCCCCTACCCGACAGCTACTTCGGCCTTATAAAGCGGATGGTAAATGCATGTACGCGGCTAGAAGTTATTAAGCACTTCGTCTGTATTGAGGGTGCCCGCCAGGCTTTTGCCCACGCAAAAATGCATTGGGCCAAAATGGATGCAGAGAAGCTGGTGAAGGACGGACCATCGGAGGGCAAGGCGCATCGTTACCCCGAGAAGTATTATGACGACATGATGAAAGGCGCCCGCCTTGTGGCCGATGAATGTACCAAGGATGTAATTTTCGAGTGAATGTACTCATGTCGTCTTGTAACATGAAAACGAGTTCGTGTGCGCTATATAACGCTTTTTGATTTAAAATATTACCTTTTGTGCAGCCGTTTATATAATTCTGAAAGTTGGCCAGTCGTCGGCTTCTGCCCCCGTGTAACTAGTACTGGGGTGTTCGTTGAAAACCCAAACACTCTTTATCCAAATTTTTGGCCCTTTAAGGAGGTGTTTAGCGTAGCGAACAAGGCAATCGGACTATTCGACTTTATCACTCTCACTTAGCCATAGAAGTCTACAATTTTAAATTTCGGTGAAGCCCCTAGTATTCGGAAGGCCGAACTTGGGGCGCTATACACGCCTAAATCGGACAAGGCCGATTCCTCGCCTGAAGCGGAAAAAATCTTTAAGGATTTAAGACCTCTCGAACAGCGACCAGCTCTCGCCGTATCATGACAGTCAGTTTTCGGCTTTCTCTACTGAGGTGCTCGTCTGGAAGAACCGGGACACAATCGCAGTAGTTCTCCCTGCACTACCTTAGCCGATATAACGGAATGTAAGGTACCAAAACAAGGGAGCCGGGTAAACCCAACTATTGACCCAAGACATGATTCGGAGCTGATGCATATAATGCTATAAGTTCGGGGTGCCGCATTGTCGAAAGTGTTCAGACTTTTCTTGCCGTGTTATGGGGCGTAATAAAGCCCCTGGCAAACTGAACGTACCAAGGTGTACGGGTGCAATATTAAATAAACCGTCAAGGGAAAATATGAAGAAAGTAATAATAAGCTAATGTTGTATATTGTTTCCCGTTGTTATTTAAATAATATGTCAAATGTATGTGTACAAGTAATGCGATAAGCAAAAATAGTACTATTTGACATGTCCTATCCAAGGGCAGGCTGTGTGTGGGTATGTAAAACAGGTATAACGATCGTTAACAGAGACCACCTGGGTATTCCCTTGTATGCAAAGCCTCTTGACTCCTTGGTTTTTCCCTCCCATGATGAGTCCGATGATCAGGTTCTCTGAAGGGGCTGCTCGAAAGTAGGGTCCTGAAAAAGAAAGAAGATGATAAAGGTATGCAGGTCTCGTGATGGTTGAGCC
Source organism: Triticum dicoccoides (assembly GCF_002162155.2). Classification (NCBI taxonomy): domain Eukaryota; kingdom Viridiplantae; phylum Streptophyta; class Magnoliopsida; order Poales; family Poaceae; genus Triticum; species Triticum dicoccoides. The sequence goes on from NC_041383.1 coordinate 167,352,517, forward strand.
GCACTGTGGACCGCATCGTCGTCGTGCCTCCGCCTATGCCCATGGTATTTCGAGTGCGTAATTGTGTATGCGCGGCACAAATGCCACCTGGATGGGACTAGGACGGAGGCCGAATTGCTAGTCGAGCTCTAGTGGCGCCGGACGATCCTGTTGTAGAGTAGTTCGAACTCGCTTAATGGTGTCCTAGGTTTTTAACACCGAGTTGAGGGTCTGCCGAAGAAGGCTACTTTGTACTTCTGCTGCGAGGGCCGTAGTGTGCTCCTCCATACGGAGAGAGTGGTCTGTGTTTCCATTGACTGTTATAACCCCGCGAGGTCCTGGCGTCTTGAGCTTGAGGTATGCATAGTGTGGTACTGCATTGAATCAAGCAAATGCGGTTCGTCGAAGTAGTGCATGATAGCCACTACAGAAAGGGACGATATCAAAGATTAACTCCTGGCTCCGGAAGTTATCCGGAGATCCAAAGACCACTTCTAGTGTTATTGAGCCCGTACAACAGACCTCTACACCTAGGATTACACCTTTAAAGGTGGTTTTGGTGGGTTTGATCCTTGAGGGATCGATGCCCATTTTGCGCACTGTGTCCTGATAAAGCAGGTTCAGGCTGCTGCCACCGTCCATGAGGGCTTGCGTGAGGTGGAATCCGTTAATGATTGGGTCGATGACCAATGCGGCTGAACCGCCATGACAAATACTGGTAGGATGATCCCTGGGATCAAAAGTGATCGGGCAGGATGACCATGGGTTGAACTTTGGGGTGACTGGCTCCATTGCATACACGTCTTGTAGTGCATGCTTTTGTTCCCGCTTGGGAATGTGGGTGGCATAGTTTATATTTACCGTTTTCACTTGGGGAGGAAATTTCTTTTGTCTCCCTGTGTTCGTCCGCCAGGGCTCCTCTTCGTCCTTGCTATGTAGCCCCTTGTCCCTGTTTTCGGCATTCAACTTGCCGGCCTGTTAGAACACCCAGCATTCTCTGTTAGTGTGGTTGGATGGTTTTTTAGGGGTGTTGTGAATTTGACACGAGTGGTCGAGTATGCGGTTGTAGGACCTTGAAGTATGTCTAGAGGGGGGTGATTAGACTACTTGACCAATAAAAACTTAACCTTTTCCCAATTTTAGAGTTTGGCAGATTTTAGCTATTTTAGGACAAGTCAAGCAATCATCACACAATTCAAGCAAGCATGCAAAGGGTGTATAGGCAGCGGAAATTAAAGCATGCAACTTGCAAGAAAGTAAAGGGAAGGGTTTGTAGGATTCAAACGCAATTGGAGACACGGATGTTTTTGGCGTGGTTCCGATAGGTGGTGCTATCGTACATCCACGTTGATGGAGACTTCAACCCACGAAGGGTAACGGCTGTGCGAGTCCACGGAGGGCTCCACCCACGAAGGGTCCATGAACAAGCAACCTTGTCTATCCCACCATGGCCGTCGCCCACGAAGGACTTGCCTCACTAGCGGTAGATCTTCACGAAGTAGGCGATCTCCTTGCCCTTACAAACTCCTTGGTTCAACTCCACAATCTTGGCGGAGGCTCCCAAGTGACACCTAGCCAATCTAGGAGACACCACTCTCCAAGAAGTAACAAATGGTGCGTTGATGATGAACTCCTTGCTCTTGTGCTTCAAATGATAGTCTCCCCAACACTCAACTCTCTCTCATAGGATTAGGATCTGGTGGAAAGAGGGTTTGAGTGGAAAGAAACTTGGGGAAGGCTAGAGATCAAGATTCATATGGTAGGAATGGAATATCTTGGCCTCAACACATGAGTAGGTGGTTCTCTCTCAGAAATGGTAAGTTGGAAGTGTAGGTTCGTTCTGATGGCTCTCTCCATGAATGAAGAGGAGGTGGAGGGGTACATATAGCCTCCACACAAAATCTAACCGTTACACACAATTTACCAAACTCGGTGGGACCGAATCGTTAAACTCGGTCGGGCCGATTTAGTAAACCTAGTGACCATTAGTGAATTTCGGTGGGACTGACATGCATCTCGGTGAGACCGATTCGGTTAGGGTTAGGGCATAACGTAATCATGGTAGGACCTATTACACAAACTCGGTGAAACCAATTTTGGTAATAAGCTTTCCAGAGAGTTGGTCAGGTAAACTCGGTGGGACCGATTTGCTTTTTTTGGTGAGACCGAAATGTTACAAAAAGGAAACAAAGAGTTTACATTGCAATCTCGGTGGGACCGACCGCTCACTTCGGTTAGACCGAAACGTTACGAAGGGAAATAGAGAGATTACAATCCCATCTCGGTGAGACCGAGATCCCTATCGGTAAGACCAATTTGCTTAGGGTTTGTGGCAGTGGCTATGACTTTTGGAATCGGTGGCGCCGGATTGGAAGAATCGGTGTGACCGATTTTGGCTTTAGGTTTAGGTCATTTGTGGATGTGCGAAAGTAGTTGAGGGTTTTGGAGCATATCACTAAGCACATGAAGCAAGAGGCTCATTAAGCAACACCTCATCCCTTCTTGATAGTATTGGCTTTTCCTATAGACTCAATGTGATCTTGGATCACTAAAATGTAAAATGAAGAGTCTTGAGCTTTTGAGCTTGAGCCAATCCTTTGTCCTTAGTATTTTGAGGAATCCATTTTCATCATCCATGCCATGCCATTCATTGAGCTTTCCTGAAATAATAGTCTTGGAATAGCATTAGCTCAATGAGCTATATGTTGTTATGAATTACCAAAACCACGTAGGGATAGTTGCACTTTCAATCTCCCCCTTTTTGGTAATTGATGACAACATATAGATCAAAGCTTCGACAAATGATAATAAATTTTAAATAACATCGTCACTTTGAGAAGTATGTGATAAGCAAGAGCTCCCCCTAAATTTGTGCATAGTTTTAGATTTGCTTTGGACTGCAAATGCACAATGAATTAGGCTCATGGGTTACTCTTCCATGTCACATACATCTTGGTGGAGCGCTCAAAATAATAAACAATGAATACATGCACTCATCACCAAGCATAGTGAGTGATCACATAAGATAGATAGGATAATATCAAGCATGCATAAGTGTAGCTTATGATCAAACACATGATCATCAATGTCTCACAAGCATAGTATCTCAACCAAAAGCAAACAAAGACATCAATGTCTCACAAGCATAGTATCTCAACCAAAAGCAAACAAAGATTGAAAAACCACCAAATAAAGCAAGAGGGAACAAAAGCAACACACTCTCTCTCTCTCTCGAAGCCTATGATCTATACATTTTTCTCCCCCTTTGGCAACAAGTTACCAAAAAGTTCATAGAAAATGCATAGTGCTAGATCGACTCTCAGGCTTGATCTTCTGGTGGTGGTGTCCTGATAACTCCAAGGATGAAGGCTTCAGTTGATGTAGAGGGTGCTGGAGTTGATGCTGAAGCTGGTTGCACTAGAGCTGAAGGTGCAGTGGCTGGTGCTGAAGTTGTTGCTCTAGTGTCTGTCACTAGCACTGCAACTGACCTCTGGGCTCTGGGCAGTCTGGCAAACACATTGGTGGTAGTCTTGCCCTTCCTCTCCTGCATGTCATCCTGCAGCTGCTCCACAACTGACTGAATCTCAGTTACCTTGACATCTAGATCGTAGAATTTTTGTTCCATGATTCTTTCCAGACTCTCCTGGTTTTGAGTTAGGGTGGCCAACCCCTTCTCAATCCCCAGAGATGATGCTATCAAGTAACCAAGCTGCTCCTATTTGGTTTTCAAGAAATACTCAGATGCCACCTATTGAGTTGGCATCTTGTCAGCCTTCTCCTTCCTTGCCTTCTCCTTCTTCTCTTGAGCTTGAACTGATGATGGATCATCTTCATTCATGACAACCTCATTGTCCTCAAAGTCTGGATAAAGTGGAAAGTGTTCCCTATCCAATTGATATTTTCCTATGCCCATCTTTGAGTTTATCAATTCTTGAATCTAAGGGGCATATCCACAGCTCCTCTTATGATCTGCTGCAGCCCTCTTTATGGTTTCAACTATAAGGCTCATGACTTTGAATTTTTGTGGCACATCAAATAAATGCAACATATTGATGGCATGCCCTCTGATCATGTTGTGGTCACCTGACTTGGGAAACAAAGTGTGCCTCAGAATCCAATTGATAGTAGGCAGGCCTGACAACAGAAAATGGACTGATCCAAAAGTGAAAGTCTCTAGGGCTTTGTCTGGGATCTCCTTGTACATGTGTGCCATGGTATTGTGTCCCATTTTCTTCTTGGTATATACATCCAGATCATCATCATTTTCCTTTGGAGCATTTATCAGTTTTGCCCATTCTTCTACAGTGGATTGGTACCTTGTACCTTCAGACATCCAAACAATTCTTCCATCTGGGTAAAAATGTGCTGTGGACTAGAATTGCATGATAAGTTCATCATTCCAGTTGGTGAACTTCTGTCCAACAAAATCTGCAACTCCACAAGCAACAAAGCTGTCTTGCACTCCAGGATAGTGATGTTCATTTTCCTTGATGAATTTCTAGTCAACCCACCTCATGTCACAGACTATGGGATTCTTGTCCAATAAGATTGTCTCATAGAAGTCCTGCTGTTCCTTTGTATGGAACCTGTAATCAACAGCAGTTCTTCTCCTTGTGGCATATGGATCTGCCATCCTCCATATCCTCAATCCTGAGTCTTTTCTGATGTTCATGTCCTCAGCCACAGGATGGGCATCATTGTGATCTGGTATCTTTGGCTTGAGCTTCCTTAGAACCTGTCCTTCTTCATCTTCATCCTCAGCAACCTCAGGCACTGGGGCCTTGTTCTTCTCAGCAGCTGGAATACTCTTGGTATTCCTCTTTGGTGCAAACTTGGCCTTGGGGGCAGATTTGGGTGCTTCCTTGGGCTTAGATGTTGCAGCCCCAGATTTAATAGCATCACCCATAAGCTTTGGTGCCTTTGGTGCTGGTGCAGAAAGCTCTTCCTCTTCCATCATGGAAGGTTGCCCAACAACTCTGGCCATGGTCTTCTTGACCCTTTCCTTCCTCTTCTTGCTTTCATCAGCTGGCTCTTTGGGAGAGGATTTTCAGGCAGTTGAGTTGATGCTCTGGCCTTGGGCATAGGTTGCCTTCTTGCAGGCCTTTTAATCTTCATGCCTGGCTTTATATCCTTTGTTGAGCCATATTCCTTCTTGAGCACCACTTTCTTTGAAGTAGCCTCATCTTCCTCAGCTTTGTAATCTTCATCCTCTGAATCTGAAGTTCTTTTCCTGCTTTGCCTAGTTGCAGCCTTAGGCGAATTGCTAGGAGTACTTCTGCTCCCTTCATCTGAAGTTGAGGGACTAGTGCCCTCACTCAAGTCCATCTGCTCTTCTGACCTGTTGTCACGCCCAATATGCGACCCTATCCAAAAGGAACTCGAAGGTCCCACCAACGATAGACCCGCATATTGAAACGCTTTTGCAAGGTGGATATCATTACATCAACATTACGTAATAGATGGGGATACATACATAAGGCATACAATGCCACACGAATACAACATCATCTTACAAAAGAGCACCATCCGACTACGGATGAAACACAAACAGAAACTCAATGACATCCACCCTGCTAGCCCAGGCTGCCGACCTGGAACCTATCCCTGATCGAAGAAGAAGCAGAAGAAGAACTCAACGCAAGCAAGCATCGCTCTTGCATCATGATCTTTGCATAACCTGTACCTGTAACAGTTGTTGTATTAATCTGTGAGCCACGAGGAGTCAGCAATCCCATTACCATGGGTATCAAGACTAGCAAAGCTTAATGGGAAAGGAAGGGGTAAAGTGGTGAGGTTGCAGCAGCGGCTAAGCATATATGGTGGCTAACATACGCAAATAAGAGCGAGAAGAGAGCAAAGGAACGGTCGTCAACTAATAATGATCAAGAAGTGATCCTGAACTCTTACTTGCGTCAAACATAACCCAAAACCGTGTTCACTTCTCGAACTCTGCCGAAAAGAGACCATCACGGCTACACACGCGGTTGATGCGTTTTAATTAAGTCAACTGTCAAGTTATCTACAACCGGACATTAACAAATTCTCATCTGCCTATAACCGCAGGCACGACTTTCAAAAGATTATACCCTGCAGGGGTGTCCCAACTTAGCCCATGATAAGCTCTCGCGATCAACGAAGGATATACCTTCTCCCAGGAAGACCCGATCAGGCTCGGAATCGCGGTTTACAAGACATTTCGACAATGGTAAAACAAGACCAGCAAAGCCGCCCGATGCACCGATAAATCCCGATAGGAGCTGCACATATCTCGTTCTCAGGGCAACACCGGATTTGACTAGCTACGAGTAAAACCAACCCTCAAGTTGCCCCGAGGTGGCCCCGCAGGCATCTCAGTTCGGACCAACACTTAGACAAGCACTGGCCCAGGGGGGCTAAAATAAAGATGACCCTCGGGTTGGCCGACCCAAGGGAAGGGTATAGGTGGTGGTGAGACAAATGGTAAAACCAAGGTTGGGCGTTGCTGGAGGAGTTTTATTCAAAGCAAACTGTCAAGGGGGTCCCATAAATCACCCAACCGCATAAGGAACGCAAAATCCGGGAACATAACACCAGTATGACGGAAACTAGGGCGGCAAGAGTGGAACAAAACACCAGGCATAAGGCCGAGCCTTCCACCCTTTACCAAGTATATAGATGCATTAATAATATAAGACATATTGTGATATCCCAACATAATCCTGTCCACCATGGATCAATCTTCAACTTCACCTGCAACTAACAACACTATAAGAGGGGCTGAGCAAAGTAGTAACATAGCCAAGCAACGGTTTGCTAGGAAGGGTGTCAAAGGTTAGAGTTTCATGGCAATTTGGGAGGTTTTATAAGAAAAAGATAGGTAACGCAGCATAGCGATAGAACGAAGCAACTAGCATAGTAATGATAGTAGTGAGATCCAGGGTAGCAGTCATCTTGCCTGAAATCCCACTAGGAAGAAGAACGAGTCCATGAAGAAGACGAACGGGAGTAGTCGAACGAATCCTCACAATCGCAACATTACCAGAACTAAGAACCAACACCGGAAAGAAACAAACAACATGGTAAATGCACAAGCATAAACATGGCATGATGCACAATCAAGTATGATGCATGTCCGGTTTAATGAGGCATGGCATGGCAAAGTGCAACGAACAACACTACAAATTAAGTGGAGCTCAATATGCAACGAGTTGCATATTGACAAAACACCACATTGACATATTTAGTTTAATCTCGTATAAGCTAACAACATATTAAATGTTGTTAAACATGGCAAGAGATGAAGCATAATGAAGCTACCTATCTAGGCAAGTTTAAATGAGGCTAAAACAACAAACAACAATTCCGAAAAATCCCCATATGCATATTTTAGTTTTGGTACTGTTCTGCCCTAAAACATATTTTATTGTTGTTAAACAGGAAAATAAAGTGCACCATGATAATCTATGCATTTTTACACCCCATTTACATATAAAGTTTATTAAAATCGGAGCTACGGTTAATTAGTTATGAAATAACCCATTTTATCATATTATCTAAGCAAAATTAAACAAACAACATTTTAAGCATTTTAACATGGGATGAAAATGGCATATTATGAAACTAGATGAAATTCTCACACCTTACATATATAATTTGTTTTAATCTGATGCATGGTTAATTAAATATTGATCCATGAACATTAAGGGGTTTTCTGAAAAAACTGGCAATCTCTGGATAATTAGGGAATTCACAGAACCAAAAAAAACATATACGGGCCGAATTCTGCTAGCCCAATAGTGCACAGGGGAGGCGCCTGGAGGGGGGGGCTGCTCACATTGGGCCTTAGCAGGCCGGTCGGTGGAGCAGAGGAGAGCTGGGGCTGGGCCGCGGTTGCTGGGCTGCTCCTGGCTGGATCAAACGTGGAGGTGGAGGGGACGCAGTCAACGGGCGGGCGAGCGGGACAAGCGAAAACCCTTTGCTCGATGCAGAGCGAGCAGAGGCCGGCGACGCTGGGACTTGGCGACGGTCGAGCCTCTCCGGCAAGGCGAGGACGGGGCGAAGGCGACCCGATCCGGCGGCAGGGACGCGGTGCCTGACCGGATCTGGCGAAGACGGCGATGAATGGAGTAGGGCGGCAGCGGGAGCTGCAAGGCCATGACGGGGAGAATTCAGAGAAAAACAGAGAGGAAGGAGGAAGAAGGAGGGAAGGAGGCGGGGCATGGCGCTGGACCCGTGGCTGCCGGAGTCGCGCTCGCCGGCGCGGAGGAGGAGGCCAGGACGGTAAGGTTCTCGAGACCCTGGGCTCGGGCGCTCGGCCTTGGGAGCATCTGGGCTGGAAGAGCTAGGAATGAAGCGAGGCACAGGAGGCCTCAGACGCCATGGCTTGGGGCACAAGGAGAGCTTGAGCGTGGGACGGCGAGGTCCTGCCAGGCGGGGCGGCGGCTGGATCCTGGTACAGAGAGAACGAGAGAGAGATGAGATACAGAGAGGAGGAAAACGGGGGAAGGAGAGGGCGCGACGGGGCTCATCTGCTGGTGCTCGACGGGGCAAAGGCTCGCTAGCCGGCGCGGCGGGGCGAAGCTCCAGTGGTGCAGCTGCTCCAGCAAGTTGGCCGGTGCTCGGGCGGCTGCAGGAGAGGGGCGACGGGCAGAGGAGCTCGGGCTCCTGCAAGATTTGGGCAGTGATGGTGGTTGGACGAGATGGGAAAACGAGGAGAAGGTGGAGGCTACGAGGGGATTGGGCGCTGGTGGATCCCGAGGGGGATTGTGCGGCGGCGGCAGGGACAAACTGCCTAGGATCTAGGGTTTGGTCTAGAAATGGACTAGGGGTCTATATATATACATACATATATATATATATATATATATATATATATATATATATGAAAGGAGATGATTTGGATCCTCTGATCGCGATCGGGCGGTCCAGAATAAATGGGTTAGGGAGTCGAAAAGAGAAAACGGAGATGTTTTATAGATGTTTGGGGATGATCTGAATCCAACGGTAACGACAGAACGAGTCAGGTTTGGACACGCGCAAGAGGGTGGGTGGTTGTGCAGAGAGGTTAGGCGGTCAGACAAGAGGGACTCGAAAAACCCGGTTAGTGTCGGAACGGTCAAAGGAGGCAAGGGGAACGCGACAACCATGAACGGATGCAAGCTTTAAGAAAACAATGTCGATGCAAAGTGCATGATGCTATGAGATGAAATGCAAGACAAACAAATAAAACACACAGCAAAAACAAAATAACTGGAAGGCTTCTGAAGCGTCGGTCTTGGGGTGTTACACCTGTTCTGGCTGTCACTTTGATCAGACATACTGCAAAAGCTGACTGCTGACCCTGTGAAGAGTTATGGATGAGATAGAAAAGATGAGCATCACAAAATGCAGAGGTTTTTGCAAAAGAATGACTCAAAAGTTCAGTCTTAGTTTTCCACAGAAAGCATTTCGGATCCACCAATTTTCAGACTCGGTGATGCCGAAGCAGTTTTGGAACCTAAACTGATGATCTCGGTTGGACCGAGTTTTAGTTTGGTGGTACCGAGACTGCTAGGGTTTCACAGAATCCTCAAATCGGTTGCACCGATTAGTAATTCTCGGTCAGACCGAGAGTCACTAGTGCAATGGCATAAGCCAAATCGGTGAGACCGAGTTTTTCAACTCGGTGGGTCCGAGATGGTTTCGGCGGAAACCTAAACCTAAAAATTTGAATCACATCTAATCTATGAACTACTTTAGCTGGATAGAAGAGTTTCAATCGTGGCAAGAATCAATATGAAAACAATGTCCCAGGAATCAGACGTTGATAGCACAAATATTAAGTCCATACCCTAACTTGGCGGTGGACTTGCTACGGCGGCAACGGCGGGGACGAAATCTGTTGATGGCGGCGGAGACCAGCGACAGGAGGCTGCTGGCGACGAGGAGACGATCCCGAGACCACGATGGCAGAGCGAGCTATTGCGCGGGCGAAGGGTTTCGGAGAAATTTCCAAAATTTTGCCCGTGGCTATATATATAGCTCGACCCTATCGGTGTGACCGAGTGGAACAACTCGGTGGCAGCGAGATGCATAACTGTGTTCAGTTACTGCAAATCGGTGATACCGAAAAGTTCAAATCGGCTGCACCGAGATTGAAAACTCAGATCAACTTGTTGGTCTCGGTAGGACAGAAATGGAAGGATCGGTCAGACCGAGAATCACTAAGAGTTTTTGGAAGTTTAAGTCTATGACGAATCGGGGACTCCGAGTGCTCCTCACACAGAGTGGCTCGAATCTGACTTGATCAAATTTTGTGATGTAGCATGAACAGAGTTTGAGAGGAGAAAAGCATAGATAGCTAAAGAAGGTTCTTAGGCATTCTTGTCCATCCACTTGCCACAAAGAAAAGATTCCAAACAAACAAAACAACAAGTGGATGTCCTTGAATGGGTAAAATATGCACCAATATGCTCACACAATAAGATGGCAATTGAAATATGTGGCAAAGCATGCACAACCAATTTTAGCATCTATCAAGCAATTGGCGATGACTAGGTCATCTATATATGAGTATTTTGACTTAGGAGTCAAATGAGAACATTTGATCATAGGTCATACTCATCGTTTGAGCTCAAGTGGGGTTACCACTTTTACATAATGCATTAATGTGTTCACACCATTAGAGTTGCTTTGACTCAATTCTTAGAGTTAAGCTCCCCCTAGATGTGAGATCCCCCCTTAGAGGGATGAACTAACCTTGGGTTTTGTCGATGATGACTTCATGTAGGTGTTGAAGATGTAGATGCTCAATGTTGATGTAGATCATTTGGAGCAATCCTTTGGAGTGAGTTGCACTTTCAACTTGCCTACATGGGTTAGTCCCACAGGGAACAAACAAGAATATACATAGACATAGAGTGATGCACACACAAGATGATGTCCATGAAAACATTAGGTTACCTTATGCCTTGCCTTACCAACATGATGGTTTGTGACTCCTTGAACTAGTGCAAGATGTGAAAGTTGATTGCACTTGTTCTTGCCAAAATGATATGAGTGAAGAATGTTGGCGGAGTCACCCTCAAGAACTCTCTAGTTCTTCTTCTTCGGGATCCACATCATCTTGATGGGAATCCTTGGAGTTGTAGTTGTACTTAATGAAGTAGAACTTGACGTAGTCTTGGGGACCCACTTGAACGAGGCTTTAGGTGCTTCTTCAAATGCATCAATCTCTTCTTGAAGCTTGTCCTTGCCTTTGTTCTTGTGGTCTTGTGGTGGAAGATCATCTTGAGCTTGTGTCCCCTTGAAGGAAGTAGGATCATACTTCTCTTGTTGAGGAACACACTTTGTCTTGGGGTATTGATCTTCTTCCCACTCAACTCCATTGGCGTTGAACTTTCGTTCAAAACCAACACCTTGATTCTTCCAGTGCCTTCCTTGCTTGCGTACAATTTCCTCGAATTGCTTACTCCTGGCAAGGCTCTTGTAAACACCTTTCTCTATAATTCCCTTCAGTAAACTATTTTCTTGCTCAAGTATAACTTGGCTAAGAGAATCATTAGTGCAATCAAGAAAACTACTAGAAGCAACAACACTGGATTTGACATTATTATTGTTACTACTAGAGGAAGTATCTTTCTTGTACTTGTTACTAGACTTGACTTGAGGCATGTAAGTAGATAAGAGTAAACGCTTGGCAATGTAAGAAGAACTTTTCTTGGGGAGATCATCATTGATTGCCTTTAAGAACTCATGCTCTTGCTCAAGATTGAGCTTTTCAAAGCGTAACTTCTCATAAGCCCTTAAAAGTTCTCGAAGATCTTCGAAGATAGTTTCATGAGCCAACTTAAGAGTGTTTAGTTCTTTAGTTAGAAGCTCAATTTTCTCCTTATCATTGTCATTCCTTTGATTAGCATGATTAATTGATGTTTCATCATAGTATTCATCACTAGAGTTGTCAACAAGTAAATCATCATCCACAAGCAAGACATCTTCATCACTATTAAAATCAACATACTCGGGATGTGTTACCTTTGGACCTTTGGCCATGAAGCATCTTCCAACACCTTCATTTGGTGAGTCAAATATGTCGTAGGAGTTGGTTGACACAAGTGCTAGACCGGCAACACCTTCATCTTGAGTATATTCGGAGTCGGAGTGATAGCTTCTCTCGGAGTGATTGTCGGAGTCGAAGCCGGAAACCCATTCACCAACATGAGCTTGATGTCTTCGTTTTGTGTAGCTCCTTGATGACTTGTCCTTTCTTCCTAATCCTTACTTCTCCATGAGGGTCTTCGTTCATAACGATCATCTCTACTCCTCCTCTCTCTTCGTGGTGATTCTTCTCTTTTGCTCCTTCTTCTTGGAGAATCATCTCTTCTTTTGTAGGGTGTCGTACACTCATTGGAGTAGTGTCCGGGTCTCCCACAATTGTAGCAATTGCGCTCTCGACTAGAAGATCTCTTGTCATTGTAAGACCTTGACGTGGAGCTTCTTTCTTTGCTTGTACTTTTGTAGAATTTGTTGAAGTTCTTCACCATTAAGCTCAATTATTCATTGAAGGTTGGTTTCTCACTTGATGATGTGGGGGCTTCACTTGAGGCTTTGTAAGCACCACTTGACTTTTTGTGAAGTTCCTCCTTATCCTTGAGTGACATCTCATGAGCAACAATCCTTCCAATGACTTCCGTTGGCTTGAGATCTTTGTAGTTTGGCATCATTTGGATCAATGTGCACACGGTATCATACTTTCCATCCAATGCTCTTAGGATTTTCTTGATGATGAATTTGTCGGTCATCTCTTCACTCCCTAAGCCGGCAATCTGATTTGTGATAAGAGCAAGCCTAGAGTACATTTCAGCGACACCTTCACCATCCTTCATTTTGAACTTGTCAAGCTGACTTTGGAGCACATCCAACTTGGATTCCTTGACGGACTCGGTACCTTCATGCATATCAATCAAAGTATCCCAAATTTCCTTTGTATTCTCAAGACGGCTGATTTTGTTAAATTCTTCGGGGCACAATCCGTTGAAGATGATGTCACATGCTTGAGCATTGTATTGCAGCATCTTCAATTCTTCCACATTAGCTTCACGGTTCAGTTCTCTCCCATCGAAGAATTCACCTTGCAAGCCAATACAAATAATTGCCCAAACGGCGGGGTTATGTCCAAGAATATGCATTTTCATCTTATGCTTCCAACTAGCAAAATTACTACCATCAAAGTAAGGACCTCTACGGTGATAATTTCCCTCGCTAGATGCCATACTCTCCTAGGTTGTGAAACCAAGGCTATGACCACCAAAAGCTATGGAAATCAAAGCAAATGGAGACCAAGGCTCTGATACCAGTTGTAGGACCTTGAAGTATGTCTAGAGGGGGGTGATTAGACTACTTGACCAATAAAAACTTAACCTTTTCCCAATTTTTGGCATATTTTAGCTATTTAGGACAAGTCAAGCAATCATCACACAATTCAAGCAAGCATGCAAAGAGTGTATAGGCAGCAGAAATTAAAGCATGCAACTTATAAGAAATTAAAGGGAAGGGTTTGTAGGATTCAAACGCAATTGGAGACACGTATTTTTTTGGCGTGGTTCCGATAGGTGGTGCTATCGTACATCCACGTTGATGGAGACTTCAACCCACGAAGGGTAACGGCTGCGTGAGTCCACGGAGGGCTCCACCTACGAAGGGTCCACGAAGAAGCAACCTTGTCTATCCCACCATGGCCGTCGCCCATGAAGGACTTGCCTCACTAGCGGTAGATCTTCACGAAATAGGCGATCTCCTTGCCCTTACAAACTCCTTGGTTCAACTCCACAATCTTGTCGGAGGCTCCCAAGTGACACCTAGCCAATCTAGGAGACACCACTCTCCAAGAAGTAACAAATGGTGTGTTGATGATGAACTCCTTGCTCTTGTGCTTCAAATGATAGTCTCCCCAACACTCAACTCTCTCTCATAGGATTTGGATCTGGTGGAAAGAGGGTTTGAGTGGAAAGCAACTTGGGGAAGGCTAGAGATCAAGATTCATATGGTAGGAATGGAATATCTTGGCCTCAACACATGAGTAGGTGGTTCTCTCTCAGAAATGGTATGTTGGAAGTGTAGGTTCGTTCTGATGGCTCTCCCCACGAATGAAGAGGAGGTGGAGGGGTATATATAGCCTCCACACAAAATATAACCGTTACACACAATTTATCAAACTCGGTCGGACCGATTTAGTAAACCTAGTGACCGTTAGTGAATTTCGGTGGGACTGACATGCATCTCGGTGAGACCGATTCGGTTAGGGTTAGGGCATTACGTAATCTCGGTAGGACCGATTACACAAACTCGGTGAAACCGATTTTGGTAATAAGCTTTCCAGAGAGTTGGTCAGGTAAACTCGGTGGGACCGATTTTCTATTTTCGGTGAGACTGAAATGTTACAAAAAAGAAACAGAGAGTTTACATTGCAATCTCGGTGGGACCGATCGCTCACTTTGGTTAGACCGAAACGTTACGAAGGGAAACAGAGAGATTACAATCCCATCTCGGTGAGACCGAGATCCCTATCGGTAAGACCGATTTGCTTAGGGTTTGTGGCAGTGGCTATGACTTTTGGAATCGGTGGCGCCGGATTGGAAGAATTGGTGTGACTGATTTTGGCTTTATGTTTAGGTCATTTGTGGATGTGGGAAAGTAGTTGAGGGTTTTGGAGCATATCACTAAGCACATGAAGCAAAAGGTTCATTAAGCAACACCTCATCCCTTCTTGATAGTATTGGCTTTTCCTATAGACTCAATGTGATCTTCGATCACTAAAATGTAAAATGAAGAGTCTTGAGCTTTTGAGCTTGAGCCAATCCTTTGTCCTTAGTATTTTGAGGGATCCACTTTCATCATCCATGCCATGCCATTGATTGAGCTTTCCTGAAATAATAGTCTTGGAATAGCATTAGCTCAATGAGCTATATGTTGTTATGAATTACCAAAACCACCTAGGGATAGTTGCACTTTCAGCGGTCCAGACTGGACGATCCCAGATTGTTTCTTTTGAATGGCTTTTTCCACTGACCGGACTTGGAGCCACTGAATCTGGCATTAACTGCCGTGTCTTCGGTGTTGTCGCCATTGTTCCGACGCTTATGTCTGTTGCACCGTGGCTTGCCATTGCTGTCGCGTATATCTGAAGTGCCGGAGTTTCTTGGCGTGGTGCTACTGCGAGCTAGTCAGCTGTCCTCGCATGAGTGTCGTGAGGGCTGCCATGGACTTTGGCTTTTCTTGGCCGAGGTGTCGGGCGAGCCACTAGTCACGGATGTTATGCTTGAAGGCCGCTAGGGCTTCGGCATCCGTACTGTCGACGATTTGGTTCTTTTTAGTTAGGAACCAAGTCCAGAAATTCCTGACTGACTCTCCGGGCTGTTGGGTTATGTGACTTAAGTCATCAGCATCCTGTGGTCGCACGTAAGTGCCCTGGAAGTTGTTGAGGAATGCGTCCTCCAGGTTTTCCCAACTGCCAATGGAGTTCGCCAGCAGGCTATTCAGCCAATGTCGGACCGGTCCTTTGACCTTAAGGGGATGATACTTGATGGCATGTAGATCATCATCGCGGGCCATGTGAATGTGGAGAAGGAAATCTTCAATCCATACCATGGGATATGTTGTGCCATCGTATGATTCGATGTTTACGGGTTTAAACCCTTCCAGGAATTCATGATCCATTACTTCATCAGTGAAGCAGAGGGGGTGTGCGGCGCCTCTATGCCGGGC
The DNA here is from genome assembly GCF_002162155.2 of Triticum dicoccoides. Lineage (NCBI taxonomy): Eukaryota > Viridiplantae > Streptophyta > Magnoliopsida > Poales > Poaceae > Triticum > Triticum dicoccoides. The sequence goes on from NC_041383.1 coordinate 167,368,216, forward strand.
TATGTCACGCCGCAGTTCGAATAAGTATGGTCTGCTATGTTCGGCCCAGCCGGACTTGTTGTTAGTATATCCGGCATGATGGTCATCGTCACGCGTTGTGGCGCGCCCCTGCGATCTGTAGATCGATCTTGGTTGTCCTGCTTTGTTTTCCAGTATGTCTTGCAGGTCCTGCATATTGCCCCGGGCCATAGTGTATTGGCGTCGGGGTGCGGGCTGGTGTTCGGGTTGATACGCCGCTTTGTCTCGGCCACGAGGTGGCCGGCCAGCCTCGTCCTGTGCTGGTAGTGTAGGCTCTAGGGCCTCCTCCTCGAGTTGAGGTAGCAACTTGTGCTTTGGGTAACCTTTGGTTGGGCGCCCGAGTCCGTATTCCTCGGCTGTCAGGACCTCAGTCCATCTGTCTGTGAGCAGATCTTGATCAGCTTGGAGTTGCTGCTACTTTTTCTTTAGGCTTCTTGCAGTGGCTATAAGCCGGCGCTTGAAGCGCTCCTGCTCGACGGGATCCTCAGGCATGACAAATTCATCGTCGCCGAGGCTCACCTCGTCTTCGGAGAGAGGCATATAGTTGTCATCCTCCAAGTCTCTGTCCATCGCCTGTTCATCTGGGCTAGCTTGCCCGTCCTCCTGTTCGGCCTGCTCGAAGTTAGGCTGATCGGGATTGTATTGATCTTCGGCACCATCCGGATTGCTGTTGTCTCTTATGCCGGTATTGTTGGGGAACATTGCATAAAATAAAAAAATTATACGTTCACCAAGATCAATCTATGAGTTCATCTAGCAACGAGAGAGAGGAGTGCATCTACATACCCTTGTAGATCACGTGCGGAAGCATTCAAGAGAACGGGGTTGAGGGAGTCTTTCTCGTCGTGATCCAAATCACCAGAGATCCTAGCGCCGAACGGATGGCACCTCTGCGTTCAACACACGTATGGTCAGCGTGACGTCTCCTCCTTCTTGATCCAGCAAGGGGGAAGGAGAGGTTGATGAAGATCCAGCAGCATGACGGCTTGCTGGTGGATGCAGCAGGGTTCCAGCAGGGCTTCGCCAAGCGACTACGGGAGGAGGAGGTGTAGCAAGGGGGGAGGGAGGCGCCAGATGTCAGGGTGCGGCTGCCCTCCCACCCCCCTCTTTATATAGGGACCCCAGGGGGGCGCCGGCCCTGGAGATGGGATCTCCCCAGGGGCGCGCCGACCAGGGGGGTGGAGTGCCCCCCAAGGCAAGTGGAGGCGCCCCCTCCCCTAGGGTTCCCATCCCTAGGCGCAGAGGGGGGCCCAGGGGGGGGGGGGGCGCACCAGCCCACCAGGGGCTAGTTTCCCTCCCACTTCAGCCCATGGGGCCCTCCGGGATGGGTGGCCCCACCCGGTGGACCCCCGGGACCCTTCCGGTGGTCTCGGTACAATACTGGTGACCCCCAAAACTTTGCCGATGGCCGAAACTCGACTTCCCATATATAATTCTTTACCTCCGGACCATTCCGGAACTCCTCGTGACGTCCCGGATCTCATCCGGGACTTTGAACAACTTTCAGTTTGCTACATACTCATATTCATACAACCCTAGCGTCACCGAACCTTAAGTGCGTAGACCCTACGGGTTCGGGAGACATGTAGACATGTCCGGGACGGCTCTCCGGTCAATACCCAACAACGGGATCTGGATACCCATGTTGGCTCCCACATGCTCCTCGATGATCATCGGATGAACCACGATGTCGAGGATTCAAGCAACCCTGTATACAATTCCCTTTGTCAATCGGTACGTTACTTGACCGAGATTTGATCGTCGGCATCCCAATACCTCGTTCAATCTTGTTACCGGCAAGTCACTTTACTCGTACCGTAATGCATGATCCCGTGACCATACACTTGGTCACTTTGAGCTCATTATGATGATGCATTACCGAGTGGGCCCAGAGGTACCTTTCCGTCTTACGGAGTGAGAAATCCTAGTCTCGATCCGTGTCAACCCAACAGACACTTTCGAAGATACCTGTAGTGCACCTTTATAGTCACCCAGTTATGTTGTGATGTTTGGTACACCCAAAGCACTCCTACGGTATCCGGGAGTTACACGATCTCATGGTCTAAGGAAAAGATACTTGACATTGGAAAAGCTCTAGCAAACGAACTACACGATCTTTGTGCTATGCTTAGGATTGGGTTTTGTCCATCACATCATTCTCCTAATGATGTGATCCCGTTATCAATGACATCCAATGTCAATAGTCAGGAAACCATTACTATCTGTTGATCAACAAGCTGGTCAACTAGAGGCTCACTAGGGACATGTTGTGATCTAAGTATTCACACGTGTATTACGATTTCCGGATAATACAATTATAACATGAATAAAAGACAATTATCACGAACAAAGAAATATAATAATAATCCTTTTATTATTGCCTCTAGGGCATATTTCTAACAGGTATTGCTGTGGCGGGGCTTAGAGTGGCGCTGATGATGCCCATGCTTTGATTGCTTCCCTAAGGGGTTATCCTCTGTTGCGTCATAGCCATTATTTTCTTTGGGGGTGTCCACCATATATATATCATATGAAGAGGTGGCTCTCCAGAGCCCTTTGGGCGGTGGTTCTTGTTCTTCTCCTGCATCATCGTCCATACCGTTGATGTCCTCGGAGTCGAAGTCGAGCACGTCGGTTAAATCATCGACAATGGCAATTAAGTGGGTGGTGGGTGGGTAACGAATTTCTTCGTCATCCACTTCCCACTCAAGCCGGATATAGTTTGGCCAAGAGTCTCCTGACAAAGAGAGAGACCTTAATGAATTTAGCACGTCACCGAAGGGTGAGTGCTGAAAGATGTCCGCGGCGGTGAACTACATGATCGGTGCCCAATCAGATTCGATGGGCACGGATGCATGCGGTCCGGAACCTAAGACCGGAGACAAGTCCGGGGGTCCGATGAAACAGATTTCTTTAGAGGTGGAGTCTATGTTCGGCTCCAACGCCGCTGAGTGTGCGGCCTCCGTGGCGGGGTCCATCCACCCGTCCTCGGATGGTGCGATCTGCTCCAGGTTGAAGTCCGGAGCTGCAGCAGGTGCGATATCCCGAATACTGTCCGACGACAGATCTAAGTCGTGCTCGTGGTGACCATTTGGCGCTCGTGACGCAGGCCCGAATCCGTTGAAGATTAAGTCTCGGCGGATGTCGGCCATGTAGTTCAAATTTCCGAACCTGACTGGATGGCCAGGGGCGTAGCTGTCGATCTGCTCTAGATGGCCAAGCGAGTTGGGCCGCAGTGCAAAGCCGCCGAACACGAAGATCTATCCGGGGAGAAAAGTCTCACTCTGGACCGTATTGTTGTTGATGATTGAAGGAGCCATCAAACCTTGCAGCAACGACACAGAGGAACTCTCAATGAAAGCACCAATGTCGATGGCAAAACCAGTGGATCTTGGGTAGGGGGTCCCGAACTGTGCGCCTAAGGCTAATGGTAACAGGAGGTTGGGGACACGATGTTTACCCAGGTTCGGGCCCTCTTGATGGAGGTAATACCCTACTTCCTGCTTGATTGATCTTGATAATATGAGTATTACAAGAAATGATCTACCACGAGATCGTAGAGGCTAAAGCCTAGAAGCTAGCCTATGATTATGATTGTTCTTCTTGTCCTAAGGACTAAACCCTTCAGTTTATATAGACACCGGAGGGGGCTAGGGTTACACAGAGTCGGTTACAGAGAAGGAGATCTAACATCCGAATTGCCAAGCTTTCCTTCCACGCAAAGGAGAGTCCCATCCGGACACGGGGTGAAATCTTCAATCTTGTATCTTCATAGTCCAACAGTCCGGCCAAAGTATATAGTCCGGCTGTCCGGATACCCCCTAATCCAGGACTCCCTCAGTCTTCAGAGAGAACGGGTGGGTCGAAGCCCCAGTGGGGCAGGGGCTTTCTCTCCCCTCTGCTTTTCTTTTCTCCTTTTCTTTGCTTTTTTAGCAGCTTTTTCATTTGCTTTTAGCCACTATTGACTTTGCAAAATTATGCCACTGGCCAAATGAATTTCAAATAATTATTGGGCACTACCACAAAAATATTGTGAGGCTTTTGAAATAGTTTTCAATTATTATAAATTAAAAAGGCATTTAATTTATTGCTTAGGTCACTGTTTTAAGTAGTTTCGGCCACTTAAACCTTTGACAAAAATGTTGGTTCGCCACCAATAGTAGTTATGGATTATTTGGAACATGATGAACATTTTAGTTTTCAAGTTTGAGAAATTTTCAATTTCACTCAGAATTTGAAATGGAATTCAACCAGAATTTTAAAACGAGAGATAACCAAGTATGATCAAACACTTGTTTAGCAAAATGATTAACTTAATCCCAGGGATTACTGTAGCGTCATTACACAGGGGTGTTACAATATGTAGCATATGTTTAGGGCCTTATTAGTTTAGATTTTGATCGTTACAATGTCTTAGCTTTGGCGATGCCGACAACAGCATAGGATAAAGAAACTCCAAATCCTTCTTCAATGCGGCTTGAATGACACGGCTTCCACTGAGGAGTCGCCCTACTAGGACACATGATTCGGGTTGAGAACGATCAATGTCGTCGCTTGTGCTTCACGTGTGCACGTGCCCAAGCGCCACTGAGTGCGTGTGCTCCAGCACCTGAGCCACCACGGGTCCCATGGTGAAGGAGGAGGAGCCCAAGGACAACGAGCTCAAGTAGGCTCTTGAGGCCTCCGTGCTAGCTGAGCTCGCGCTCTGGACTGAGATACCCCTGTCACTCCATGCATCAGTGACGGATGCCCTTGTACCCGCCCCCATGTAGGAGGTGTGACCACTGCGTGTACTAGCAGGAGAGAGATGTGGATGTTGACTTTCACGTTCCAAACGAAACAGAGCTGAATGAGGAGCACTAGGAGGAGAAGCAGGAGGCGCCATCTATGTCACTGTGTGCCCCGGTGGTAGGGCCACCGCCACCACCGCCACCAACATGGCCATGGTGGCCTCCAATCTTCATTGGCCTCATCGGCGAAAAGGATGAACAATAGGCTCCAGCAAAACCGCGCTCGGACGGCCACCCTAGTTTTGATTTAGGGTTTATTTAATATCTAGTTAAGTTTTTTAGTTTAATTAATGGAATGGACTTTTGACGGCTTAATATAGTTATTTTAAATCGAAAGGAAGAAACCTGAAACGCGTCGTGAGCGTTGGGTGTACTTGTGGGCCGGCAGACATGAGCGAACATTTGGTGCCAGTTTGGGTCTACCCGTTGGACTTGCCTGTAATGTTTTGGTTCATGAATGGCACATGTATTACCTTAAAAAAACATTCCCATGATGTATTTAGGAGAAAACCTTGACCTGCATTTTAGATCATTTTTTTGACATGAATATTTCAGATCATTAATGCCATAACGAAATTCAGATCATTTGCTGCACACTTTTCTCATTGACATCACGGGTATAAATGTCAGCTAACCACCGAGCTAATCTAGGGGGATAAAGGATAAGTGGAGCTATCCTATACATGCCCTAACAAACCGTTTCAACCCTTCCGTAAAAAACCCGTTTCAACCCCCCTCCCGCGCAGTCAAAGCCTCACCCTCGATGATGTAGAGACTGGACCAAAATTCCTTTCACGGACGGCGGCAGCCCCTTGGTCATTGTCGTATGTGGGGTTCCGGCAAAACCCTTAAGGTTTGAACACTGGGGTGCGCACGAAGATCTCTCCCCTACCGATCGACGTTCAAACACCTCGCTGAGAATCTAAGCTAACAAGATGAACAACACAAGGGACATGAGGTTTATACTGGTTCAGGCCACCATTGTGGTGTAATACCCTACTCCAATGTGTGGTGTGTGGATTGCCTCAGGGCTGATGATGAACAGTATAGGGGAAGAACAGCCTCGTGAGGGATGTTCTTGCAGTGGGATGTGGTTGAGCTTGGCCTCTGTATCCCGTCTCCCTCTACTGTGGTGGCCAACCCTACATATAGAGGCCCTGGTCCTCTTCCCAAATATTGAGCAGGAAGGGCGCCAACAATGGCCATTTTGAAGGGGAACATCTAGTACAACTTATCCTGACTAAAGTCGGTCTTCGCTTGTCAAAGGCTCTGGTGGTGACACCGTCTTGGGCTCCACGATGACCTCCTTCTTGCCGCTCTGCTGGTCTTGGTCTTGTTGCACCGAAATGGTAGCCTTTGCTTGATGCCTTGGTCTGTGCTTGCCCCCTTTGCACCAAACAGGAAACAAGGACACTGCACAGGCCAGCGCCCGCCTGGCACCCGCCTGGTCTCGATCGTCATGGCTTGCATCATGAGGACCTCGCGAGGTACCCCTGCCTTGATCTCTCTGCCTCCTTGCGAGCCTGCCTGGTGAGGCCCTTCCTGAGGAAGCCTTCCGTCATCCGCCCCGTGAGGCTTGGACCCTCGCGAGGGTCTTGAGCTTGAGTCAATGAAGATGGGCCATACTGGGCCCCCACCTGAGCCATGCCGCAGGCAGGCAAGTCTGGGGACCCCCGTTCCTAGAACGCCGACAATAGCCCCCGGGCCCAAGGCGCGCTCGGACTTGGCTTAGCAGAGAAGCAAAGGGGCAAGTGCAGAGCGCCGCGGGACCTATCAGCATGCAGCCTTGGGAGCCGCATGGTGGTTGACTGGACATGGGTGTCTCCACTTCCCCACGCTGCCTCAGCAACTGCTCATCTAACAAAAAGGGCTGGTTTGGGCTAGGCTTGCCTTCATTGCTCTCGTTCGTCTTGCTTCAGATCCCCTTTCTTTCTCTTCACCCCCTTGCTTCTGAAATCTCCAGATCTGCCTCAACCTTCCACTTCCAATGAGTGATGGCGCCTCGCAAGACCGCGACCGGGGCTCCACTAGCCTGGTACTCGCCGGCTCTGGATCCCCCAAACATGATCGAGAAGAATCTCACCCTCACGCGCCCGATGACGGCGGCGCCGGGCAGCGAGATGGGGGAGACTGCGCTTCGGCCCGACTCAGCTCGGCCGGAGGGCAAGGGGAGCACCTTCTATCCATTATTCATGAGCTCCATCATCGCTGGTCTAGTGCCTCCTTTCTCTGAGTTCTTCTTTGTTGTCCTCCTCCATTATAATCTGCATGCTCTGCATCTCCACCCCAACTCTGTCCTTCTCCTAGCAATCTTCGCTTACTACTGCGAGGCGCACGTTGGGGTGATGCCCTCCGTGGCTTTGTTGCACCAATTCTTCTCCCTCCGAGTTTCTGGCGCCAACATCTTAGCGTGCAAGGGCTTTGTTGCGTACTCCAAAGCCAATGCCATATCGAAGGCCGGGAAGAGGTTCGACGGCTTCTGGAGCAAGTGGGTCATGATGGACGCCAGATGCACCAACCCCCGGCTAGCGCTGCCCACGGGGCAGCCCTAGACCGTTGAGGCGTGGTCTCGTGCAAAGCTCGACGACCGTCGGGCGAAGCTGGTGCTGGAGAAGATGAATGCAGACCTGAGGCCAGGCAACCTGAGGGCGGTGAAGGTGACCGGGGTCACGCTCTTGAGGGAGTTCTTGTCGCACCGGGTGGCTCCACTTGAGGCGCACTCGCGCCCGTTATGGAGGCTTGAGGATGCAGATGTCGTCCTTCACCTGAGCTCGGTGGCTCTGGCCGACGATGATCTGACCGCGGCCCTCCGCTCCCTGGTCAGGGAGCACGTGGCAAGTCCGGAGGGCGCTCCAGTCCCCTTGTTCCTCCGGGACGACTGGGAGCTGGTGGTGAACGCCGTGCCCTCCTTCGACGGGGACGGACTGGTGCCTGCGGAGGCTCCTGGGGATCCGGCGATGGTGGCGGTGGACTTGTGCTCCGATGATTCCGGCAGGGGAGAGAAGGAAGAGCACGACTCGGAGGCGACCACCGAGGGGACGGGGGAGACTTCCCCTTGGCGCAGGGCCTGCGCCCTCTGCTCCATGCCGGGCGATGACGAGGCTGACGCTAGGCGAGGGGGAGAGGACCTGCCCATGATCCCGAAGAAGGACAGGTTGGGGCTGATCTCCCGAGGTGTACTCCAGCCCTGGTGTTGCCTGAAGCCAGCTCCAGCCCCTCCGGTGCGCCTTCCTCTATGGCCAGACCTCCAGAGGCTGAGCCCCGCAGGAGGCTTTCGGGCTTCAAGCTTGGCCGGAGGCTGTTGGAGCCTGCGACAGCCGACCAATAAGTACTTGAATTCTGCTTTGCTCTTGTTTTTGTCATCAAGGATTGACATCTTTGATCTTTTGGTTAGGCCGCCACTTGCGGCGAAAAGGCTGAAAGGGGACTCGGCGGCCCTACTCGGGGCAAGCTCGTCTGCTAGGGACGCGCCTTCATCTGCGGGAAAAGGTGGTAGCGGGGCTCGCACCTCCCCTGCCCGGTCATCCTCTCGAGGCCAGGAGGGGCGTTCTGATGGGGAGCCAGCCCCCGTGGCCCCGCTGACTCAGGAGGAGCCCGCGCTTGATGCTGTCGCCAAGACAGCTAAGGCTCATAAGGTTCCGGCTCCTCGGGCTGTGATCACGCTGCCATCTTCTCCTCCTACTCCACAGGCTCCCGTCTCCCCTACCTCCTCCGCCGCCTTGGACCATGCTGCTGCCGAGCTGGGTCGGCTGCGAGAAGATCTCCAGGGCGCCAACCCCCGCCTGGAGGTCGGGCGCCTGGAGTTGGTCTCTAGCTGGGTTTGCTCTAACGCTTCTGTCTGAGTGGCATTGAGCCAGGCTGTGTCGGCCTTAGAGGAGGAGAAGCAAGTCACCTCACAGGCCAAGGCCGCTCGTGACATGGCTTTGAAGGATGCTTCAAATGTCCGGGACCGCTGCAGGATGCTGGAGGGCGAGATGCAAGGCTTGCATGACGAGCTTGCCAAGGAGGTTCGTGGCCATCACGCTAAGGAGGAGGAGATGAAGGCTCGGGAGACTGCTGTCAGGGATCACGATGCGAGCTCTCAGCTGATCACGACAGGTTGGAGACGCTGGAGCAGGCGTTGAAGGTGGAGAGGGTCAAGCTGGACGCCAAGGCGAAGGTCTTGGTTGAGGATCGGGCGGCGTTCGCGAAGCTGGAGGAGAGGGCTCGCACATCGCTGAAGACGCTCTACGATGGCGGCTTGGAGAAGCCGCTGGCTAGCTTCGAGGACGGCCCCGCCGAGCTGCTCCCCTTCTTGGTTCAAGCGCTTGAGGACGTCATGGACGGCATCAGCCCCATGTCCGAGGCCGAAGCTCGTGTCCTTTCTTCTGCAGCACTAACGCGCGTCCTGAGCCACGTTTACCTTCGCGACCCAACGCCAACCTCGACGGCCTGCTGGAGCCTGTGAGCAGCAAGCTTGCCGCCGCTGCAGCTAAGGCTGTGAAGGGCCGAGCGGAGGCCTTGCTGGCGAAGTTCCGCGCCTTCAGCACCACGCCCAAGCGAGGTGCTGCCAGCTCCATGGCTTCGGGAGGTGGAGCTGACAAGCGGAGCCCCACCACAAGCGGCGGCGCTGCCCAAGGGTGATCTCCTTGCGGCTTCTATCCTGCTCCAATTCCTGCAACATGCACCGTGGCTCGTGGAGGCGTTTAAACTTGTGTTTGGCATTGTGAGAACAATTTGTGGTCTGTAATATTTGCTTCTGAATTTCCGGGATTTTGCGGGTTTCCTTCCTATTTGCTTTGTGTTCTATGTCGGCAGGGCCCGGCCCCGCGCATACCTCAGCCCCCGTTAGCCCCGACCAGATCACCAGGACGGGACTAAGGAGTGAGGGGCTACGTGGCAAGTTAGGCTCCTGAGTCGTGATGCTACGGAGTCCCCCTTGACGCGCAAATAGCAAATAGGGAAGGGGGTGTAGGAGTGGATTTGTCATTCTACGTCGGCAGGTCCCGGCCCCGCGCATACCACAACCGTCATTAGCCTTTCGGAACTTAGGGGTGAGGGGCTACGTGACCAGTTAAGCTCCTGAGTCGCGATGCTCAGGAGTCCCCCTTGACGCTCGAACGGTCTTCATACCTTGGCTCCACTCGGGGAGGGGCGCGCGACGACCGGGTCTGAGGGACCTGGCTGGGTGGTGTGCGCTCGGGCGTGGCCCGGGCGTAGCCCCCGTGTCCAGCCCCCTCGCGTGGCGCTGCTCCCGAGGGGAGGCGTTGCGATGAGGCCAGACAATGAGCTCTGGGCTCCCTGAGGTTGATACAGCCGTGGGCTGCCCTCAGTTGTTTATCACCAGCTCGGAGCATAGCGCTTCCGTATGTGTACGGGCATAGCCGCTCCTCGGCAGTGTCGTCAGTCAGCGCAGAGCATGGTGCTTCCACTGGTACATGGGAGGCCCCCCCCCCTCTCCGGGAGGAGCCCCGGGGCATGTACAGCCCCGCCCTGACACGTGGCTGGCACGGTAGGGCTAGACGAGGTGTATCTGGGCACCCGTGAACTAGCGTGGGACTCACGCGGACCTACCTCAAGGCGGGTTGCGCCTAGCTCTTGTACTTTGATGGTGGTATGTTCCTGTAGGATGGTTAGATGCAAATGCTTTACGTTCTTAGGTACCGGCCCTCGAGCGAGCTCAGCCGCCGCTGGTATGCCAGGTCGTGATGCCGTGGACAAGGCCAGAGGGTGAGGGCTGGAGAGCTAGTAAGATCTCCTGAGTAGCGATGCTCAAGCGCCCCCCTTTTAACATTCAAGCGATTAGCTTGAGGGAGAAAAAGGGCCTGTGGTAGGCAGCGGACGATAATCATAGGCAGGTCAAAGATGAAAGAGCAACCAACTTAGATAGATGCGGGAAAGATACATGCCACTAGGTTAGGCCCGAGCGGCTTGGGGATGATGCAGCCCGAGGGGCGCCCCCAACAAGGTAAGATAAAGACATAAGCAAAAGAGATACATGCCGTAGGGACAGACCCACGCAACCTGGGAATAATGCATCCCTAGGGGCGCTCCCAGCTGAAATGGAACTTGGAAGATGTCAGCTAGTATCATTGCAGACTGAGTGTTGGGGTAGAGGATGATGCGCGGTGAAGAATCCAATCCTCATGAGCTCTTGGGGACCTGAGCCTCGGGAGGCTCCGGGGGTCCGGGCGGCCCTTCAAGGACCATCTCCATCTCTGCCAGGACCGCGTGATGCCTAGCCTCCTGAGCTTCTAGAATGCTTCGCATAAGACGCTAGTGAGCAGCAGCCGCGTTCGGCAGGCCGAAAGGCATGCGAACGTAGCTGTGAGGCGGACCCTCACAACGTCCCATGCGCGAAGGCCAGAAACACTCCTGAGACGCAACTCGATTAAGCCCTGGGTAGTCGATGATGACGCACAGCCCACCATCCTCGCCTGGATGGGGAGCTACGCCGGGCAGGCGGCGGCTGCCACGCACGACTCTTGATTCCTGCATCTCCTGAGCGACCTTGTTGATGAACTCCTGAGGGTTGAGCCCTCCTTGCCTCATGCCTTCCTGAGGGAAACGTGCCATGAAGCATGCCTCTAAGTGGTGCATGAGCGCCTCCCTCGTGACCTTGGCAAAGTCGGTGGCCCTCCAGGAGAAAGCCACCGAGCTTTGCCTGAGGAGGGTGCCGGGCGCGCCTTCCTATGCGACGGAGGGAGGCGCCCCTTGGACGGGCGCGGATCCCGGCGTCGTGCCACCGGAGGCGCCTGCCTCCTGAGGCCTTGGGCCAGGTGATGTCTTCTTTTTCTTGGGAGCCGCCTCGGGAAGGTTCCCACCCTTGCGATCTGGGTCCTTGATTGACGCGGCTTGGAAGGCATGCTCGAGAGAGCACACTGCATCTTTCTCTTCACAAGGGACCGTGATGATTACGCCGCTTCCCGGCATCTTGAGGACATTGTAGCCATGGTGAGTCACCGCGATGAACTTGGCCAGGGTTGGGTACCCGAGGATGGCATTGTACGGAAGGCGAATGTGGGCAATGTCGAAGTCGATCAGCTCAGTATGGTAGTTCTTGCGCTGTCCAAAGGTGACAGGGAGGCGGACCTGCCCTATCAGGGTGGTGGAACCATCAGTGACTCCTGAGAAAGGCTTGGTTGGCTGAAGCTGATCATATGGCACTTGGAGATTGTTGAATGTCTTGACAGACAGAACGTTGAGCCCTGCGTCGCCATCGATGAGGGTCCTGGTGACCTGTACATTACTGATAACTGGGGAACAGAGCATTGGGAGGACCCCGGCTATCGCTGCACACTTGAGTTGATCCGCTGAGCTGAACGTGGTAGCACACGTGGACCACCTGAGAGGGCGCGTGGCCTTGAGCTTTGGGAGGACTGCATTCACCTCGCGAGCAAACTGCTTGAAGATGCATTGAGAGGCTGGGGCCTGGGAGGCGGCCAAGATGCAAGCGATATCGCGCGGCTCCTGGAATCCCCCACCCCCCTCATCCTGATGCTGGTCTTCATTCCTCCTTGGTGATGGTGGTAGAGGAGGAAGGCCTGCGTTACCCTGCGGATGATCCTCGCGAGGTTGATGCCTCCAAGCCCCCTCGCGAGGCTAGTCGTGCCAGCAGTCCTCGCGAGGTCGGTCACGCCATCCTTGGCAAGGGCCATGGTCTTCCCATCGTCCTCCACCTCTTCCTCCACCTCGGCCATAGCCCCGATCGGTACGCTCGGGGCATTGGCCGACACGCCCTTCTCGCACAGCCCTGAGATCTTGGCATTCGTTGGTGTTGTGGGTATGGAGGTCGTCGTACACATAGTACCGGTTTCCCTTGGATGACTCCGGCTGGTCCCTGTCGTGCTTCGTGTTTGGCTCCGCTGCGAGTACAACTGCTCCCTTGCGCTTCACGTCCTTGGCCTTGGCTTTCTTCTCCTCAGGATCAACGGCTGGAAGCTCAAGAAGGGAGAGGCGTCCCTCCTTAGCCCTTGCACACTTGGTTGCCAGGTAGCACAACTCCAGGGATGTGCACAGATCTTCGTGGATCGCCAGTTCCTCCTTCACCTTGACGTCACGGACGCCGTCAGAGAAGGCTGAGATGATGGCCTCCTTAGTCACCTCGGGAATCTTGAGGCGAGCGTTGTTGAAGCGCTGGATGTACTTCTGTAGGGTCTCTCCGGGTTGTTGCTTGATGCGGCGCAAGTCACTCATGACTAGGGGACGATCGCGAGTACCCTAGAAATTGGCGATGAAGCGGGTGTGCATCTCATCCCAAGAGGAGATCATGCTGGGAGGCAGGTTCAGGAGCCAGGTGCGGGCACTGTCCTTGAGCGCCATGGGAAACCAATTCGCCATGACTTTTTCTTCCCCGTTAGCCGCTTCGATGCCCAGCTCGTAGAGCTGGAGGACTCCGCGGGGTCGGCAGTGCCGTCGTAGCAGGGAGGCAGATCCGGCTTGAACTTGCCCGAACAGGCGATGCTGCATAGCTGGGTGGTGAAGGCGCGACAGCCTGCCGTGGCCACCGGAGCCCTTTGCTGATGCGGGGCTTGCTCCTGGGGGTCCCCGCGCGATGCCGCCAGGGGTAGTGCAGGGTCGGGACGCGCTGGCACAGGAATGCGGTCATGGCGCACCGGTGCAGGGAGCATGCGAGCACCTTCTTGGGGGCGAGGGATTTCTTGGCAGCTCCTTTCTTGCCGCGCGGGCAACGAATGCGGCGGGTCTCGTCCAGGGGCCGCGCGCCTCAGAGCCAGGGCGCCTTCTAGGGAGGAGGCGGCGGGAGCGCCTCCAAAGCTGCATTACCCGCGCAAGACAGAGGGTGAGGCAGCGACAGGGACATCCCAGGGCAACCCCTGCAGCGCTGACGAGCTCGGTGATGCGAGCGAGACACTATTCGTAGAGGTCGTCGACGGGACGGTAGTGGAGGAGCTCACGCGCCAGGAGCAACGCGGCATGCGCGTCCGTGGGAGCGCGACGGACGTGCGACGATGAACCAGCTATAGTCAGCGATGGGGTGGCAGTGCGGCCTTCTAGCCGCACTGAGGGATGCAGCAACAACGCCTACTACTCGTTCCCCGCTAGGCTGGTGGTGGCGTGGGTGGCAGGCGATGGGGAACGACAGGGAGGCACACTGACGGGAGCCATCTGGGCGACGTGGGCGGCGAGAGCAGCCCGACACTCGGCATGAGCTCGACGAGCAACAACCATGGATGCGACGAATGATAGAATGCGGGACAACGGAAGAAAGATTCTGGTGCACCCCTACATGGCGCTCCAAATGTCGGATGTGGGGTTCCGGCAAAACCCTTAAGTTTCGAACACTAGGGTGTACGCGAAGATCTCTCCCCTACCGATCCACTTTCATATGCCTTGCTGCGAATCTAAGCTAACAAGATGAACAACACAAGGGACACGAGGTTTATACTGGTTCAGGCCACCATTGTGGTGTAATACCCTACTCTAGTGTGTGGTGTGTGGATTGCCTTAGGGGATGATGATGAACAGTATAGAGGAAGAACAACCTCGCGAGGGATGTTCTTGCGGTGGGATGTGGTTGAGCTTGGCCTCTGTATCCCGTCTCCCTCTACTGTGGTGGCCAACCCTATATATAGAGGCCTTGGTCCTCTTCCCAAATATTGAGAAGGAAGGGCGCCAACAATGGCCATTTTGAAGGGGAACATCTAGTACAACTTATCCTGACTAAAGTCGGTCTTCGCCTGTCAAAGGCTCTGGTGGTGACGCCGTCTTAGGCTCCACGATGACCTCCGTATTGCCGCTCTGCTGGTCTTCGTCTTGTTGCACCGAAATGGTAGCATTTGCTTGATGCCTCGGTCTGTGCTTGCCCCCTTTGCAACAAAGACGAAACAAGGACACTGCACAGGCCGGCGCCCGCCTGGCGCCCGCCTGGTCTCGATGTTCATGGCTTGCGTCACGAGCACCTCGCGAGGTACCCTTGCCTTCATCTCTCCGCTTCCTCGCGAGCCTGCCTGGTGAGTTCACTCCTGAGGAAGCCTTCCATCGTCCACCCTGCGAGGCTTGGACCCTCGCGAGGGTCTTGAGCTTGAGTCGATGAAGATGGGCCGTACTGGGCCCCCACCTGAGCCATGCCGCAGGCCGCATGCAGGCATGTCTGGGGACCCTCGTTCCTAGAACGCCGATAGTCATGATGTCGGCGAATTTCTGCGAGGTAGGAACATGAAGGACCCGAACGTGGCCAAACACAATTTTCTCTCGTACAAAATGGATGTCAAGTTCAATGTCTTTCGTCTGGTGATGATGCACCGGGTTGGTAGACATGTAGACTGCGGACACATTGTTGCAGTACACCACCGCGGCTCGGCTGATGGTGCAATGGAGCTCCGCGAGAAGCTATCGCAACCAGGAGCACTCAGCGACGACGTTCGCAACATCATGATACTCAGCCTCAGTGCTCGAGCATGAGACCGTAGGCTGCTGTTTTGATGACCATGAAATGAGTGCCGAGCCGAGGTAGAGGCAGTACCTCGAGGTGGAGCAACGTGCGTCCGGGCAACACACCTAGTCCGCGTCGAACTAGGCGACGAGGTCGAGCGACGACAATGTAGGCAGCATGAGGCCGAGGGTTGGCGTGCCGCGAATATACCGAAGCACCCACTTCACCAAGGCCCAGTGTATGTCACAGGGTCCATGAATGTGCAAGCAGACCTATTGCACCGTGTACGTGATATCAAGGCGCGTCAGTATAAGGTACTACATCATGCCAATGATGCTGTGGTAGAACAAGCCGTCAGCGGTGAGAGCGCCATCCGTCGAGAGCACCTTTCTCTTAGTGTCAACTGGAGTGGAGGCGGGCTTGAATTTCGTCATATTGGCGCGTTCGAGGAGATCCAACGCATACTTGTGCCGGCAAAGGAAGAAGCCTATCGGGCGGCGTGTCACTTCCACGAACAAGAAGTAATACATAGCACCTAGGTCCTTCAACACGAACTCGCCCTGAACCGTGAGATGAGACGGCGAAGGAGCGTGTCACTAGAGGCCGCCCGGACAATGTCGTCAACTTACAAGAGGAGATGTGCAACATCCCCTCCTGCTAGTACATGAACAAGGACGCGTCCCATCGAGACGAAGCCTAGCTCGACGAGGAAACCGGCGATCCAATGTTACCACGCCCGTGGCGCCTGTTTGAGGCCATAAAGCGAGTGCGAGAGGAGATAGACGTCGTTGGGGCGGCTGGCATCAACAAAGCTGGGTGGCTGCTGGCAGTAGACGTGCTCTGTGAGATGACCGTGAAGGAATGCATTCGACATATCCAGTTGGTGGACGCGTGTCGGGGGGATAGACGTCGGGTAGCCTCGCCCACACTCAAAGACATTTCAAGACAACGAGGCAAGCTAAGCCCCTCAAGCCGACTGGTCCCACGACCGGCTTCTAGACCGGCTGGTGCCATGCAGCCGGCCTCCAGAAGACGACGTGCTCCCAGAGGACAGCTTGGGTACGGGGCGGCCTCCAACAGGCAGCCCATCCCCTTCCTCGGAGTCTGAGCCCGACCAAGCAACAAGTTGGAGCATGGCAATAGTGCCACATGGTCCCCCCAAATCTCGGCCAGGCATGGCTACAGTAAACACCGCCAGGAGGCCGCCTACCCGCCCGTAACGACACTATTGTGTTGGGGACCGTAGCAGAAATTCAAAATTTTCCTACGAGTCACCAAGATCTATCTATCGAGAGACTAGCAACGAGAGAGAGGGGAGTGCATCTACATACCCTTGTAGATCGCTAAGCGGAAGTGTTCAAGAGAATGGGGTTGAGGGAGTCGTACTCGTCGTGATCCAAATCACCGGAGATCCTAGTACCGAACGGACAGCACCTCCGCGTTCAACACACGTGCAGCCCGGTGACGTCTCCCTCGCCTTGATCCAGCAAGGAGAGAGGGAGAGGTTGGGGAAGACTCCGTCCAGAAGCAGCACAACAGCGTGGTGGTGATGGAGGAGCGTGGCATTCCAGCAGGGCTTCACCAAGCACCGCGAGAGATGAGGAGGGAGAGAGGTAGGGCTGCGCCAGAGAGATGTCAAAACTCATGTGTTTGCAGCCCCCAATACCTCAAGTATATATAGGGGAAGGGGAGGGGCTGTGCCCCTATCTAGGTTCCCTCCCTTGGGGTGGCGGCAGCCCCAAAACCCATCTAGGGTGCGGCCAAAGGGGGGAGAGGGGGAAACTTGCCCCCCAAGCAAGGTGGAGGCGCCCCCATCCCCAAACCCTAGGCGCCTTGGGCCCTGGTGGGGGGGCGCACCAGCCCACCTGGGGCTGGTCCCCTCCCACACTTGGCCAATGCAGCCCTCTGGGGCCGGTGGCCCCACCTGGTGGACCCCCAGGACCCTCCCGATGGTCCCGGTACGTTACAGATAGCACCCAAAGCTTTTCTGGTGACCAAAACAGGACTTCCCATATAAAAATCTTTACCTCCGGACCATTTCGGAACTCCTCGTGACGTCTGGGATCTCATCCGGGACTCCGAACAACATTCAGTAACCACATATATCTATTCCCTATAACCCTAGTGTCATCGAACCTTAAGTGTGTAGACCCTACTGGTTCGGGAACCATGCAGACATGACCGAGACGTTCTCCGGTCAATAACCAACAGCAGGATCTGGATACCCATGTTGGCTCCCACATGTTCCACGATGATCTCATCGGATGAACCATGATGTCAAGGATTCAATCAATCCCATATACAATTCCCTTTGTCTAGTGGTATAGTACTTGCCCGAGATTCGATCGTCGGTATCCCGATACCTTGTTCAATCTCGTTACCGGCAAGTCTCTTTACTCGTTCCGTAACACATCATCCCGTGATCAACTCCTTGATCACATTGTGCACATTATGATGATGTCCTACCGAGTGGGCCCAGAGATACCTCTCCATCACACGGAGTGACAAACCCCAGTCTCGATTCGTGCCAACCCAACAGACACTTTTGTAGATACCCATAGTGCACATTTATAGCCACCTAGTTACGTTGTGACGTTTGGCACACCCAAAGCATTCCTACGGTATCCGGGAGTTGCACAATCTCATGGTCTAAGGAAAAGATACTTGACATTTAGAAAATCTTTAGCATACGAACTACACGATCTTGTGCTAGGCTTAGGATTGGGTCTTGTCCATCACATCATTCTCCTAATGATGTGATCCCGTTATCAATGACATCCAATGTCCATGGTCAGGAGACCGTAACCATCTATTGATCAACGAGCTAGTCGACTAGAGGCTTACTAGGGACATGGTGTTGTCTATGTATCCACACATGTATCTGAGTTTCCTATCAATACAATTCTAGCATGGATAATAAACAATTATCATAAACAAGGAAATATAATAATAACCATTTTATTATTGCCTCTAGGGCATATTTCCAACAGTCTCCCACTTGCACTAGAGTCAATAATCTAGTTCACATCACTATGTGATTGTAATGAATCGACACCCATGGGGTTTGATCATATCTCGCTTGTGAGAGAGGTTATTAGTCGACGGATCTGAACCTTTCAGATCCGTGTGTGTTTTGCAAATCTCTATGTCGTCTCCTAGATGCAGCTACCACGCTCTATTTGGAGCTATTCCAAATAACTGTTCTACTATACGAATCCGGTTTACTACTCAGAATAATCCGGATTAGTGTCAAAGCTTGTATCGGCGTAACCATTTATGACGAACTCTTTTACCACCTCCATCATCGAGAAAATTCCTTAGTCTACTAGTTACTAAGGATAAGTTTTGACCACTGTCCTATGATCCATTCCTGGATCACCCTTGTACCCCTTGACTGACTCATGGCAAGGAACACTTCCGGTGCGGTACACAGCATAGCATACCATAGAGCCTACGTCTTAAGCATAGGGGATGATCTTCGTCCTTTTTCTCTCTTCTGCCATGGTCATGTCTTAAGTCTTACTCAATACTCACACCATATAACATAGCCAAGAACTCGTTCTTTGCTGATCTATTTTGAACTCCTTCAAAAACTTGTCACGGTATGTATTCATTTGAAAGTACTATTAAGCGTTTTGATCTATCCTTATAGATCTTGATGCTCAATGTTCAAGTAGCTTAATCCAGGGTTTTCATTGAAAAACACTTTTCAAATAACCCTCTATGCTTTCGAGAAATTCTACATCATTTTCGATCAACAATATGTCAACAACATATACTCATCAGAAATGCTATAGTGCTCCCACTCACTTCTTTGGAAATACAAGTTTCTCATAAACTTAGTATAAACCCAAAATCTTTGATCGTCTCATCAAAGTGTATATTCCAACTCCGAGATGCTTACTGCAGTCCTTAGAAGGATTGCTGGAGCTTTGCACACTTGTTAGCATCTTTCAGGATTGACAAAACCTTCTAGGTGTATCACATACAACCTTTCCTCAAGAATATCATCGAGGAAACAATATTTTGACATCCTATCTGCAAGATTTCATAAATCATGCAGTAACAGCTAATATAATTCCAACAGGCTCTTAGCAGCGCTACGAGTGAGAAAGTCTCATCGTAGTCAACTCCTTGAACTTGTCAGAAATCATCTTAGCGACAAGTCGAGCTTTCTTAATGGTGATAATTACCATCATTATCCGTCTTCCTTTTAGAATCCGTCTGTACCCAATAGCCTTACGACCATCAAGTAGTTCTTCCAAAGTCTACACTTTGTTTTCATACATGGATCCTCTCTCGGATTTTATGGCCTCGAGCCATTCATCGGAATCTAGGCCCACCATCGCTTCTCCATAGCTCGTAGGTTCATTGTTGTCTAGCAACATGACCTCCAAGACAAGATTACCGTACCACTCCGAAGCAGTACGCGTCTGTCGGTGTCAAAACCGGCGGATCTCGGGTAGGGGGTCCCGAACTATGCGTCTAGGCGGATGGTAACAAGAGACAAGGGACACGATGTTTTTACCCAGGTTCGGGCCCTCTTGATGGAGGTAAAACCCTACTCCTTCTTGATTAATATTGATGATATGGGTAGTACAAGAGTAGATCTACCACGAGATCAGAGTGGCTAAACCCTAGAAGCTAGCCTATGGTATGATTGTTGTTCGTCCTACGGACTAAAACTCTCCGGTTTATATAGACACCGGAGGGGGCTAGGGTTACACAGAGTCGGTTACAATGGGAGGAGATCTTCATATCGTATCGCCAAGCTTGCCTTCCACGCCAAGGAAAGTCCCATCCGGACACGGGACGGAGTCTTTAATCTTGTATCTTCATAGTCCGGGAGTCCGGCCAAAGGCCTTAGTCCGGCCATCCGGACACGCCCTAATCCAGGATTCCCTCAGTAGCCCCCGAACCAGGCTTCAATGACGACGAGTCCGGTGCGCAAGTTGTCTTTGGCATTGCAAGGCGGGTTCTCCTACAAATCCTTTGTATCCGTCGAATAGTGTCCGGCTTCTAGTGTGTGCTGTCCTCCTCGGCTTCTGTGCCCCATAATGACCATCTTCCACGCGTCAAACGAATGCGAAAAGCCAGGGGGTTTTCTTTTCACTTACCCCCCCGGTTGCGTTAATGAGCCGCCCATAAAAGAGACGGGGATTTAGATCCAGTTCGCACCATCTTCTCTCCGCGAGTCTTCATCAGAGCGCCTCTGACAGAGATCCATTCCATCATGGCCAGTCGGTGCCGCTCCTCCGCTCGCCCTTCCAGCCCTTGGCCCGGAGATTGGGGGTGGTGCTCCGTCCCGCATAGCAAGTTAGTAGTGCTTCAGTCCAAGGGGCTTCTCCCCCCAGCATATATGGTCCCAGTTCGAGCCGGGATTGCTGCCTATAGCGGCGGAGAGCAGGCGGAGGGTGTTCCCAATCCCTCTCAAGGAGAGCGGGTATGCCTAGTCCCTTACTTGATGAGAGGATTAGGATTTCCAACTCATCCGTTTCTCCGAGGGTTGCTAGAGTTCTACGGCCTCCAGCTACATAACCTCACGCCCGCCTCCATTTTGCACATCGCGGGCTTCGTGGCCCTCTACGAGCTGTTCTTGGGTGTTGAGGCCCATTTTGCACTGTGGAAGAGGTTGTTTTGCCTTGTGCCCCGTTCTCAGGAGGGGTCTATTTACCAGGTGGGCAGAGCCAAACTATGGCGCATCGCTGGGACCGGATATCTATCCGGCACCCCAAAGAGGGCGTCCGAAGACTGGCCCTCAGAGTGGTTTTATATAGATGACGTCCCCCTGCCGGACCCTGTACGGATCGGCCTCCCCGAGTTCAATAATGCCCCGTTGAAGAAGCGCCTGAGTTGGCGCCCACGAAACCCTCAGAGGGAAGCTGGCAGGGATGTCCTGTACCTGATGAGCCGGATAAGGTTGTTGGCTCATTCTGGACTGACCATGATTAAGGTCATGGCCGTATGCATTACGTGAGGGGTGCAGCCGCTTCAATACAGAGGCCACCCCATGTGGGTTTTCAACGGGGAGGATGATGTTACCCGGTGCGGTCGCAAGGGGCCAGATTCGGCCGCCACTTTAACGAGAATCTTATCCGCTTTGTACAAGGGGGAAGAGGAAGAATTCCTCCGTGTCAACCCGGAAGGCAGATTCTCTATGTACAATCCTCCTAGTTGGGTGAGCGGACACTTTCACTTGCCTATCCATTCGTGAAATTCCAGTAGTTGAGTACTTAGACTAGTAATGTTCAAACGCAAGAGCTGCGCCAGGCTGTGAAGGAAATAAACAGCCCTGCTCCACAACCCGAGGACCCAGAACGGCCCCTCGATCTGGACTCCCAAGAAGATCCGGACTTATGAGTGGAGTTTATTGATGGAGTATTTCATCAATTGAGCAAGGATAACTCCTTAGTGGCCATCACGGCCGACTATCCCGGACTATCCAGCCTCCAATGTAACTAAAACCGAAGTCCCAATATTCTCATGTTTTATCTTGCATGCCGTGTACTAACAGTGTTTCGCAGGGTAAATCCTTGAGGCGGAAGGCCGAGCCCACGGTGGGCAGCCAACAAGGGCCGCTGAAGCCAGGCGGGCCAAAAAGAAGTGCGGACCAGATCGAGATTCCAGCACAACGGTTGGCGTGCGGATTTAACGCCTAGGGTTTATGCCCTTGAGTCTTACTAATTCTCATGATTTTCTTAGAAAGAAGAGAGCCCGCCGGACTATGTCCGCCGGCTAAGGTTCGAGGCCGGGTCCGGAAGCGGAGGCGGACACGGGATGCGCCTCGGGAGCTCCTCCGACGGAGGGAGCCGACGGGCTATCTGCCACCAATTCAGAGGTGGCGAGTGCCCTGAACCACAGGCGTCGCCAGACTGTTCTTCGTGACGCGTGTTTTTCCCCAGAGGCGTTGGATGCCTTTAATACAGGAGATGCGTATCTCCGTGCTGCTCAAAATGGTCTAGCCAGAGCCACGGAGCAGTATGTGAAAGACATACAGGTGAGTAAAATTGAAGGTTATATATGTCAGTAGCCCCCGAGACTTGAAACAGTGAAGATAACTGTTTGAAGGATCGTGTGCTATGCAGTGTCTTACAAAGAAGAACACGCAATTGTCCCAGGAGCTCGAAGAGTGCAAGGCTCAGCTCGAGGCCGCATTGACCACTTCAGAGAATGTCAAGGGGACGCCCGCAGGTAATATATGCTTCGAAAGGTACTTCCGTTTTGAAATGCGACAGGCGTGCAACCCTGGAGATAATAATGCAGATGAGGCCGGAGTAAATCCGGACCAGCAACAACTCCTACGCCAACTAAAGGCTGGCGAGAGCGTGCTGACGAGGGTGAGGCAAGAGAAGAACAAGCTTCAAGACGCCAATACCCAGCTAGGCGAGGAACTTAAAGATGTTCGTATTCAGCTGTCTTCTGCCGTGAAGGAGAATCGGCGACTTCGACGCAGCATTTTTAGTAAGTGCTTGAATGAATCTTCGAAAAAAGAATTTGGCGAGGAAGTCGATTGACAGAGCTATTTCTGTAGGTCTACTGATGGGTCGTCCGGCGGAGGAAATGCCCGGTTCATCGGGAGACCTTCTTCTCGAGCTGTTCCAACTACACGAACGAGTTCGACTGGCAATGCAAAGCGTCATCCAGGCTATGTGGCCATTCCTCTCCATGCCCGAAGGCCTTGAGGAGCTTACCAAGAAGCTGGAGGGAGTGCGGCAGCGCTTCCGTTTGTGGAAGATATCGGCTTGCCGTCAAGGTGCCAGGGAGGCCTGGGCCATGGTGAAGACTCGGTACACGAAGGCTGACCCAAACCACATGGACGAGGTCAGCCCTATAGGTCCGGATGGAAAGGAGATCCCAGTCAGCTTAGCATATGGCCAGGTGGAGTTGGCTGCAAATTATTCCCAACAGGACTGTAAATTAGACCGCCTATTGGATGGTATTGAAGAAGAATATGCCGAGTCGGATTGACTCTGTAAAAATGACATAAAAAATGCCTTCTAGCCGGATTGTAGATCGTTTGTCATTGCGGACCTTTTCGCTTCGACCTCTGGACCCTATAGTCCGGAGTGTGTCCGAATACCCTCGGTTATGTAAGAACCGGGGCATGCATGGAGACAAGGCGTAGGGGTCATAAGTGCTTTAGCAGACAAGTGCCCAACTAGTTATGTTATATTACATGGTTAGTAAGAAACATCTTCCAGAGAGAATAGTTCTGTTAGGGGTTCCTTTCCCTGGGAGGCATGCCCTAAAGTGCATGTCCGAACTGCCGGAAAGAGCAGAAAAGCATCTGGGGGCAAATGAATAAATACGAAAGATCATCTTTTAGTTCACCGACCGAATATTCCCTTAAGAACGCTAGCTTTCGGCTTCACCCAGTCTGAGGTACACATCCGGCTGACCCGGCAGTAACAATCGCAGAGGTGCTCCCTTTACCACCTAGCCAAACGAACGGGAACGTAGGGGTAAGCACAGGAGCCAGGCAACCCAGCTTGGCCAAAACGTAAGTCATATCGATGCATATAATGGTGTATAAAAGGTTCATGCGGAAGCATCACACATGTTTTGGGCATGAGGCCTGTTTTATATAAACTACTTGGTAGAGAAGCCCCCAGGTATTATGAGCGCAGGTAGCACGTCGGGTATGTGCGAATATTGCATACGCAAGCCCCTAAGGGCTTGTGAGAAAAAAGGGTAGGGAGAAGGAACAAAATCCCGGACTGCCAAAAATAAAAATAAAAACAAAAAATAAAACAAAGGGACTAGGGAAGGAAACGAACACGGAGTCCGGCGCTAGGCGTAGAACCTTCGTAGGCGTGCTGCGTTCCATGGGTTCGGCTCGAGTCGGTTATCCGATGTGCTTCGCAGACGGTATGCTCTGCTGGTCAGTACTTGGTCGATGATGAAGGGCCCCTCCCATTTGGGCTTTAATTTATCCTTTTTCTTGTTCGGTAGGCGTAGAACTAGTTCGCCAACGTTATAGGTTTTGGCCCGTACTTCTCTGCTTTGGTATCTTCGAGCCTGCTGTTGATAGAATGCGGAACGAGCTTTTGCCACGTCGCGCTCCTCTTCCAATGCGTCCAAGCTGTCCTGCCAATCGAGCTCGGCTTCTCTTTCTTCGTACATGCGCACTCGAGGTGAGTCATGGATTATGTCGCATGGCAGTACTGCCTCTGCGCCGTATACCATAAAAATGGTGTGAATCCGGTAGTGCGATTCGGCGTGGTCCGCAGCCCCCAGAGTACGGAGTCAAGCTCCTCTACCCAGTGCGTGTTAGATTCCTTGAGGGATCGCACTAGTCTGGGTTTGATGCCGCTCATAATGAGACCATTGGCTCGTTCGACTTGACCGTTAGTTTGAGGGTGATAGACTGAAGCATAGTCGAGCTTGATGCCCATGTTTTTGCACCAAAGTTTGACTTCATCGGTGGTGAAGTTTGTGCCGTTGTCGGTTATGATGCTGTGGGGGACGCCGTAACGGTGTACGACCCCGGATATGAAGTCTATCACTGGTCCGGATTCGGCCGTCTTTACAGGCTTGGCTTCTATCCATTTGGTGAATTTGTCCACCATGACCAGTAGATATTTTTGCTTGTGGGTTCCTCCTTTAAGGGGTCCGACCATGTCAAGCCCCAAGACCGCGAAAGGCCCGGTAATGGGTATAGTTTGTAGGGCGGTAGGCGGCATGTGGCTTTGGTTGGCGAATAACTAGCAACCAACACACCATTGCACTAAGTCCTGAGTGTCTGCCCGGGCCGTTGGCCAATAAAATCCGGTACGAAAGGCCTTGCTTACAAGGGCCCGGGCTGCGGCGTGGTGCCCGCCGAGTCCGGCATGAATTTCAGCCAAAAGGTCTCGCCCTTCCTCTTCGGAGATACACCTTTGAAGGACTCCGATTGTGCTTTTCTTGTAAAGCTCTCCCTTGTGGACTTTGTAGGCTTTAGATCACCGCACTATGCAGCGGGCCTCGTTTTGGTCCTTGGGAAGTTCCTGCCTAGTTAGGTAGGCTAGGAATGGTTCTGTACAAGGGGCAATGACTGCCATTATTGCGTGGGCTGACGGCGTTGTTTCGTTGGCGGAGCCCCCAACTGTGTCAGAATGTTCGGTGAGGGGCAGTGTAGTTGTGTCCGGGCTATTGTTTCCGGATTCTCCTTCCCATGATACAGATGGCTTGAACAGCCTTTCTAGGAAGATGTTGGGAGGGACAGCCTCGCGCTTGGCGCCAATGCATGCCAGCACGTCTGCTGCTTGGTTATTTTCCCGGGCTATGTGATGAAATTCTAGCCCCTTAAA
This sequence comes from Triticum dicoccoides, assembly GCF_002162155.2. Classification (NCBI taxonomy): domain Eukaryota; kingdom Viridiplantae; phylum Streptophyta; class Magnoliopsida; order Poales; family Poaceae; genus Triticum; species Triticum dicoccoides. Next base: position 167,393,685 of record NC_041383.1, read on the forward strand.
CCGAGCTGACATCTTTAAGATGGCATTGCGGTAAGCTGCCATTTTCGGATCCTTGGCGTCGAAGTCTCCATTTATTTGGGATATTGTGCGATTTGAATCCCCGTGGACCTCTAGGCGTTAAATGCCCATGGAGAGTGCCATCCGGTGGCCATGTAAAAGGGCCTCATATTTGGCTGCGTTGTTGGAATCCACGTACATTATCTGAAGTACGTATTGGACTGTGTCTCCGGTTGGGGACGTCAAAACGATGCCAGCCCCCAGGCCAGCCAACATTTTGGAGCCGTCGAAGTGCATGATCCAGTTGGAGTATGCGCCGTACTCTTTAGGGAGTTCAGCTTCAGTCCATTCGGCGATGAAGTCAGCCAAAACCTGCGACTTAATAGCTCGCCTTGGCTTGTAGGTTATGTCGAATGGGAGGAGCTCGATGGCCCATTTGGCAATCCGGCCCATTGCATCGCGGTTGTTTATAATATCATTAAGGGGTACTTCAGATGCCACTGTTATGGAGCACTCTTGAAAGTAGTGTCGCAGCTTCCGGGATGCCATGAACATCGCGTATGCTATCTTTTGATAATGCGCATACCGTGACTTGCATGGAGTTAGTACAGTGGACACGTAGTACACTGGTTTTTGGAGGGGGAACTTGTGTCCGTCTGCTTCTCGTTCTACGACGAGCACCGCGCTTACAACTTGATGGGTTGCCGCGATGTATAATAGCATTGGTTCGCCCGTGTTGGGCGCGGCCAGGACCGGATTTGTTGCCAGTATGGCTTTTATTTCTTCGAGTCCGACCGTGGCGGCATCAGTCCACTCGAAGTGGTCAGTGCGCCGCAGGAGGCGATAGAGGGGTAATGCCTTTTCTCCTAAGCGGGAGATAAAGCGGCTTAGAGCCGCCACGCATCCTATCAGTTTTTGTATTTGTTTGAGGTCCTTTGGGGTATCCAATTGTGACAGAGCTCGGATCTTGGCTGGGTTTGCTTCAATTCCTCTACCGGATACGATGAAGCCCAAGAGCTTTCCGGATGGTATGCCGAAAACGCATTTTTCCGGGTTGAGCTTAATGTCATATGTTCGGAGATTGTCGAACGTGAGCCTCAAGTCGTCTACTAGAGTATCGACATGTTTTGTTTTGACGACCACGTCATCTACATATGCTTCAACTGTTTTGCCGATCTAGTTGGCCAGACATGTCTGAATCTTGCGTTGATATGTTGCGCCGGCGTTTTTGAGCCCGAAGGGCATCGTGTTGAAGCAGAATGGGCCGTATGGGGTGATGAATGCCGTTGCGGCTTGGTCTGACTCTGCCATCTTGATTTGATGGTAGCCAGAGTATGCATCGAGGAAACACAATGAGTCGTGTCCTGTGGTGGCGTCGATGATTTGATCAATTCGGGGGAGTGGGAAAGGGTCCTTTGGACAGGCCTTGTTTAGGTCTTTGAAATCGACACATAGGCGCCAAGATTTGTCCTTGTTTGGTACCATCACCAGGTTTGCTAGCCAGTCCGGATGTTTTATGTCTCTGATGAATCCGGCTTCCAGCAGTTTTGCTAGCTCCTCTCCCATGGCTTGTCTCTTGGGTTCAGAAAAACACCGTAGGGTCTGCTTGACGGGTTTAAACCCTTTTAGGATGTTCAGGCTGTGCTCGGCCAGCCTGCGTGGGATTCCTGGCATATCCGAGGGGTGCCACGCAAAAATGTCCCAATTTTCTCGCAAGAAGTCTCTGAGTGCGGCGTCTACATCGGGTTTTAATTGTGCCCCGATGGAGGCCGTTTTTGTAGGGTCCGTTGGATGGACTTGGAATTTGACTATTTCGTCCGCTGGATTAAAAGAGGTGGACTTGGATCTCTTGTCTAGTATCACATCGTCCCTGTCCACCATAGAGTGCAACGCCGTTAATTCCTCGGCCACTACGGCCTCAGATAACGCCTCCAGGGCCAGTGCGGCTGTCTTGTTTTCAGCGCGGAGCGCTATGTCCAGATCACTTGCGAGAGTGATGATTCCGTTGGGTCCAGGAATTTTGAGCTTCATGTACCCGTAATGGGGTATGGCTTGGAAAATTGTAAATGCTTCTCGCCCTAGCAGAGCATTGTATCCGCTGCTGAACGGGGCCACTTGAAACGTGACCTCCTCGGATCTGTAATTGTCCGGTGTGCCGAACATCACATCCAGTGTGATTTTTCCTGAACAGCATGCTTCCCGGCTTGGGATTATTCCCCTAAAAGTTGTGTTGCTTCGCTCAATGCGGCTCCAGCCAATTTCCATTTTTCGCAAGGTTTCCTCGTAGATGAGGTTGAGTTCGCTGCCGCCATCCATGAGTACCTTTGTAAGTTGGAAGCCGTCCACTATCAGACTGAGGACCAATGCGGCTGGTGCTCGGGCTGTCCGGAATTTAGGTTCGTCACTCGCATTAAAGGTGATAGCTGTGTCACTCGGTGGGTTTATTGTTGCTACTTGGTAGACTTCGGCAAGGTTGAGGAGCGTTCGTTTCCTTGCATTGTTTGATGTGAAGGTCTCGAAGACTGTCGACACCATACTGGGGAGGTATTCTTCGGGTGCTGGAGTTAAAAGCAGCTCGCCACTTCTGGCCACCTGCTGTAGTATCCAACATGCTCTGAGGCTGTGCGTTGGTGTGGCTTTCCCTGAATTATGAATTTTACAGGGTCCATTGAGCCATCCTTCCAGTACGGTCCTGTACCCTGTAGAGGGTTTTTGTTTTTTGATGTTTGGCTCAGATGCCTGGCGATAATGCGCCCTTTTGTTTCGGACTCGTGTTATATTCGGGGCCGGATTGTCCCAGAATTTATCTTCGGTTTTCCGAACGCTTTCAGTCGCACAGTACTTTCGTACTATGGATGTCAAGTCGGCGAATCATGTAATTTCGCGGCGACTTATGTCGTTGAGGATTCCGATGTCCGTGCAGTTGTTACAGAAGAGTGAAATTGCTTCTTTCTCACGGCAGTCCTTTATCCTGTTCATAACCAGGACGAATCTGGCCCAGTAGTGGTGTATTGTTTCTCCGGACTCTTGCCGTATTAGGGATAAATCTCGTATAGTTGGGTGGGCGGGTGGAATTAAATCCGGAACCCTGCCCGATGTAAGATTCAGGGGCCGAGTGGTTTCCGAATTCGTAAGCTTGCTTTCTCGGATATTATTCAATTAATCGGGCCTGCTGTCTGACTTTAGGTTCAGGGTTCGGGCGACATCCTCCCCTCCGCGGGTATCCGGCTTGGAGGGATCGGGAATCCGGACGCATCTGGTCCTTAGGGCGGGCGAAGACTCACCGCATTGTTCTTCCACCACTTCGACGTGATGGGTGATCTGGGGAGAGTGTCAGGACCCCGACTCGATGTCACATCGATCTAGCTGGTAACACCTCATATCACTTTGCGGCCTCACGCACGGTATCCCCACGGGTGTCGTCTTACCTTTTCCCGGGACCGTTTGCGCTTTTTGGCTCACGTATATGATAGTGTCGCTAGCATCCATATGATAAAGAGCCCGGGCTGACATGACTAGTCGTAAACCCAAAGTGGCACAGACTTACAGGGACAGGCATCCATGACCCAGCTTCGAACGTGTCGGTCATCAGCAAGTGGGTCCGGGCTGTAGCACTGGGCTAGCAGGACTCCGGTAAACCGGGCTGTAGCGGGCTAACAGGACTCCGGTACTCAAAGCTTGACATTTCCCCGAAGGGACAGACACAGGAACGAAGAAGGACACATGCCGGCCAGCCTAAGTGTTCCAGAGCAGTAGCAAGCTACCATGGCTCAGCGGTAACACTAGGAGACATTTCCCGGTAAGAGAGGCTACTAAAGATAAACAACTAGATAGTCAGATCCCACACATACCAAGCATTTCAATCATACACACATTATGCTCGATATGTGCAAATACAACGAAGCATCACAACATGACTCTACGACACAAGTACTTTATTTAAGGCTCAGGGAGCCATACATAATATACACACAAAGTTACGGGTCTCACGACCCAACATACAAGTTATACAGTCATACAAGCCAACAGCGGAAGTAACTTGTCTGAGTACAGACAACTAGTAAAATAAAAGAGGCTTGGAAAGCCTGGCTATACTATGTGGTCCTCCACAAGCTCAGGGTCACCACCTGGGTCTTTAGCCTACTCGTTGATGTCAACGTCTACATAGAACCCATCAGAAGGGGTTGCAGCGTCTTCTGTAAAAATGTAGATTATAGCAACATGAGTACAAAGGTACTCAGCAAGACTTACATCAGATCCTATGTACATGCATAGTATCAAGAAGGGTTGGTGGAGTTATTGCAGCAAGCCAGCTTTGACTCTTGGCTAGACTATCCTACGATACTCCATTTGAAATAGTTTTGCGCACACGAGTCCACCATTCACCACTTCAATACACTACCGAGGATCCACCTCCGTCTTCCTACGGAAGAGCCATCCTCGGCACTCACACTTATCTTGAGGCTTTTAATAGTTTCCATTTACTTGTCTATGAACTGTATAGGCAACCAAGTAGTCCTTTACCGCGGACGCGGCTATTCGAATAGATCATGTTAACCCTGCAGGGGTGTACTTCTTCATACACGCTCTCACCACTTATCGTCGTTTACACGACATGTACTCGGCAACCTTCAAGCGGAAGCCCAACGTGGGTGTCGGCCACGACCTACCTAATCACCTAAGCTTCCAGTCCAGGTTTATCGCCTATTCGGGTTCCATCCGCAGGGAGTCCGGCCGAGGTTTCCCATACGGCCCCGAACGATGTGAACAGGGTTCCCGAGATACCTAACGGGTATTCGGTACACCCGGCCACGTACCTACCGCATCACAGCCCACCCCTACGGTCAGCGCTGTCCACGGCCTCCAGTAGGCTACAAACACCAGAAACTACTTGCAACTCCTGGACGGAGAGCTAGGGTGAATAAGAAGTCGAGAGGGTCCATTGGTTTCGGGCCCAATGCATGGTAGTAGCTGATTCTTAAATCACACATACAGATCTCAGTGCTTAAGGTCGGCTTCAATGAAACAACCCACCATGTACTCCTACATGGCCTCTCATCGATACCTTTACCAAATCGTGTTCACCACACCACTCTCATTACCGACATAATCATTTCACTCTAGCCCATCACCCAGATGAACCAGACCTGACACGACTCTAAGCATAGCAGGCATAGCAAGGTAGGAACAACACATACATATGGCTCAATCAACTCCTACACATGCTAGTGGGTTTCATCTAGTTACTGTGGCAATGACAGGTCATGCAGAGGAAATGGGTTCAACTACCGCAGCACACAGCAGTTTGAATCGCGTTGTCTTAATGCAGTAAAAGAGAGCAGGAGCGAGAACATGGGATTGTATCGATATGATCAAATGGTTGGTTGCTTGCCTGATGGTTCGTTGCACGGATACGATTCCTCGTTAGGGTAATCACGGTACTCCTCGGGGACAGATCCTGTCGCAAAGGATAACGATACACAGGCATCACCAAACAATGTGCAACAATATGATGCATGCACGAAACATGGCAATATGAGTGTGTTGGGCTAATGCAACTAAAACCAGATGTGTTTGAGCAAATTTGAATCAAAGATTCAAATTCCAAATTCAATATGGCCTTTTAAAGTGCCTTTTCTTGTTCTGATTGAAACATCAAGTTAACTTGTTTGATCATGCATGAAAATAGTACAGATGGATAGATTGGATTTTTCTGATCATTTTTCATATATTATTTGTCCAATTTGGAGTTACAGAAAAAAAGTTATGAATTTTTGAAGTTTAAATAATATTCTGGAATTTCCTGATTTAAATTAAATTCAGAATATCATTTACTGCGTCAGCCTGACATCACAGTGACATTAGCAGGTCAACAGGGCTGGCTCAGGTCAAACCTGATGTGTGGGGTCCACACGTCAGTGACCAGGGGCTAAGCCCGCGTTGACCCCGGGCTGGTTAGCTTTGACTAACCCCTGGGGCCCACTTGTCAGCGTCAGTAGGTGGTGGATTAGTGGCTAATTAACTAGGCCACGTCAGCTCACCGGAGTTCTGGCCGGCGGCGACCAACAGTGCGGCGGCGATAGTGGTTTTGGTCGTTTCGGCCACCAAATGGAACGTGGCGACCACCGGAGTGAAGCTGAGGACGACCCGCGGCTCTTGGCGGAGTCCGTTGGGGTCGGGGTGGCCGGAGCTGACGGCGGTGAGCTCGGCTGCGGCCGCCGGGGTTCGGTCGTGCGCGGGATTGGTGCTGGAGCTCGAAGTCGAGCAAAGTGAGGCGCTAGGGATGCTCTACGGGTTCTTGCGAACGTGTTGGACTCGCCAGGGTGACCAAATGGTCACCGGAGCTGCGTCGACGGCGAGCTCGGCGACGGCGGAGGTTCGGCCGAGGTGGGGATGCAGCTACGGTGAGGGAACGAGGGGAAGGAGAGGGGGAAACGGCTCGGGGGCTCACCGCGGTTGCAGTGGGCGTCGAAGCGGGCTCGGGGACGCGCTGGAGACGGCGAATTCGTCGGCGACGGTGGTCGGAGCCCGAAGAGGGGAACGGCGACGTGGCGGCGATGCAGGGCTTCCGGGGACTCGTGGAGCGGTGGGGAGGAAGAGGGAGTTGTGGCGGAGCTTCTGAGCTACTCGGGGGAGCGAGGGGTGGCCGGAGGCAGTGGCTAAGGCGAACGGCGGCGACGGTGTGCTTCGGCCGAGAGCGAGAGAGAGCGAGGGAGAAACGGGGGAGAGTGAGCGAGAGCAGGGGGGATCGGGACGGGCTGCGGGCGTCGTCCACGCGGCCAGGAGGGCGTCGGCAAGCAGGAGGTGGCCGCGCGGCCGCGCGCGCGCGAGCACGCAGCAGCTTCGGGGCGTGGGGAGGAAGACGACGGGGAGCTACAGTGCTGGGCTGGCTAGCTGGGCCGGGCTGAACAGGGAGGAGCCCAGGTAAGCTTCTCCCTTTTAGTTTTTTTCTGTTTTCTGTTTTATTTAATATAACTGCAACTTTGTTGAATTAAATAAAATACCTTGGCAACTCCAAAATTCACCAAACTACTCCTGGCTCATAGTTGGATTATTTCCAACATGAAACATTTTAGTTTGGAGATATTTGAGCATTTAAATATTTTATATTATTTTAAATGCCCAAATTCAAATAGTTATGATTTAACTCAAGAACCCTAGGATGGCCTAGAAAAGTGTGCACCATTTTTGGCAGAGGTTCTGAACCAAGGCAAAAATGATGGGCATTTTAGAAGGGCATTTCAGGTTCATTGAAAATTTGTTTTAGTAACCCTAGTTGGTTTCAGAGGGGACTGGGGGTTCTGTCATCCCCATTTCAAGTTTCTGATGAAAAAGTAAACATGATGCAACACTCTAATGCATGACTAGCTAGGGTGTGACAACTCACCCCCACTCAAAAGAATCTCGTCCCGAGATTTGGGTTCCTCCGAGAAGAAGGCGGGATACTCGAGTCGAAGACGATCCTCCCTTTCCCAAGTTGCTTCATCTTCAGAATGGTGCGACCATTGAACCTTGAGAAACTTGATATTATGACGTCGCGTGGTATGCTCGGCTTGATCGAGGATACGAATGGGGTACTCCCGATATGTAAGATTATCTTGGAGATCAAGCGTTTCGTGGTCCACTTCACGGATAGGATCCGAGAAGCAACGCCTGAGTTGAGAAACGTGGAAGACATCGTGAACTCTGGAGAGGTGCGGAGGTAGTTCCAACTGGTAGGCAACTTCTCCTCGTTTGGCAAGAATGCGAAAAGGTCCAATGTAACGAGGAGCCAATTTGCCTTTGATACCGAAACGATGGGTTCCCTTCAGAGGGGTGACCCGAAGATAAGCCTTCTCGTCAACCTCGAAGGTCATAGCCTTATGTTTTCGGTCATATTGACTCTTTTGACGAGATTGGGCTGTTTTCAACTTTTCACGAACGATACGAACTTGTTCTTCTGCTTCCTGAATCATATCCGGGCCAAAGAATTGTCTTTCCCCGGTCTCTGACCAGTTAAGGGGTGTTCGACATCGTCGTCCATAGAGAACTTCAAAAGGGGCTTTACCCAAGCTAGATTGATAGCTGTTGTTGTAAGCGAATTCGGCAAATGGAAGGCACTTCTCCCAGTCCATTCCGAACGAGATAACAGAGGCTCGAAGCATGTCTTCTAGAATTTGGTTGACGCGTTCCACTTGACCACTTGACTGAGGGTGGAAAGCGGTGCTAAAGAAGAGACGAGTTCCCATAGCGTTTTGGAAACTTTCCCAAAATCGAGAGGTGAAAAGACTTCCTCGATCCGAATTGATTTCCAAAGGAACACCATGGAGGGACACTATTCGAGAGATGTATAAGTCTGCCAGCTGACTAGCGGTTATACTCTCACGAACAGGTAAGAAATGAGCTACTTTGGAAAGACGATCGACCACGACGAAAATAGCATTATTCCCTCTTTTGGTCCGGGGAAAACCGGTAATCAAATCCATACCAATCTTATCCCATTTCCATTCAGGAATAGCTAAGGGTTGAAGGGTGCCAGCAGGCCGTTGATGCTCTGCTTTTACACGACGACAGACATCGCAATTGGCAATATACTGAGCAATTTCTCTCTTCATCCTAGTCCACCAGAACCTCTGGCGTAGGTCCCGATACATCTTAGTACTACCGGGATGAATGGTGAGAGGAGATTCATGAGCTTCCTTAAGGATCAATCGCCTCAGGTTGCGCACCTTGGGAACCACTAGTCGATCCCCGAAGTATACGACTCCTTGATCATTAACGGAGAAACAATTCGCAATTCCTTTCTGAATGTTTCTCTTGATGCGGGAGATTCCCGGATCTACCTTCTGTGCTTTGATAATTTGATCCGTAAGGGTAGGTTTTGCCACCAAGGTGGAGAGAAAACCTTGAGGTACAATGTGAAGGTTAAGCTTCCGAAATTCCTCATGGAGAAGCGGTTGACTTTGTTGTAACATCAGGTTGTTACAATAGGATTTACGACTTAGCGCATCAGCCATGACGTTGGCTTTCCCTGGGGTGTAGGTTATTCCTAAGTCGAAGTCTGTGATCAATTCAACCCAACGTCTTTGCCTAAGATTCAGATCCGGTTGGGTGAAGATGTACTTCAGACTTTGGTGATCAGTGAATATTTCGCAACGATTACCGAGAAGGTAATGTCGCCAGGTCTTAAGTGCATAGACTACGGCTGCAAGTTCTAGATCATGAGTAGGGTAATTCTCCTCATGTGGGTGCAATTGCCGTGAAGCGTAAGCAATTACGTGTCGATCTTGCATGAGAATGCAACCTAGCCCTTGTCGTGAGGCGTCGCAGTAGATAACAAAGTCTTTGGAGAAGTCTGGTGGTACCAGCACAGGAGCAGAGGTCAGGCGTCTTTTCAGTTCCTGAAAGCTGTGCTCACATTGTGGAGTCCATTCGAACTTTTTATCTTTCTTGAGGAGTTCGGTTAGAGGTTTAGCAACTTTGGAGAAGTTCTCGACAAAGCGACGGCAATAGCTCGCTAAGCCTAGAAAACTCCGAACTTGCTTGACCGATTCGGGTGGAGTCCAATCAAGGACGGCTTGAACTCGCTCAGGGTTAACCGCAATACCTTTACCAGATATTACATGACCCAGATAGGTCACTTCTGGCAACCAGAATTCACATTTAGAAAATTTGGCATAAAGGCGATGCTCTCGAAGTTTCTGCAACACTAGTCTTAGATGTTCGGCATGTTCTTCCTCGTTCTTGGAGTAGATGAGTATATCATCGAGATAAACTACGACGAATTTATCCAAATACTCCATGAAGATTGAGTTCATTAACCGAGAAAAGGTGGCTGGAGCGTTGGTTAAACCGAAGGACATGACGGTGTACTCGTATTGGCCGTAACGAGTAACAAAGGCCGTTTTAGGAATGTCCCCGTTTCTGATTTTGATTTGATGGTAGCCCAACCTCAAATCCATCTTGGAGAAGACTGAGGATCCAGCGAGCTGATCATACAGATCGTTGATCCTGGGAAGCGGGTATTTGTTCTTGATTGTGACCAAATTGACAGGTCGGTAATCTACAACCATCCGGTCCGTACCATCCTTCTTCTTGACGAATAGGACGGGGCAAGCCCACGGAGATGAACTAGGGCGGATGAAACCCTTTTTCAAGGATTCATCGAGTTGCTTCTTAAGCTCGGCTAGTTCTAGGGGTGCCATCTTATAAGGTCTTCTAGCAATCGGAACGGTTCCTGGAATGAGGTCTATTACGAACTCAACATCCCTGTCAGGTGGAACCCCTGGCAATTCCTCTGGAAAGACATCCGGAAAATCACGGACTACCGGAACGTCCTCAAGGTCTGGCAAAGGACTGGCGTTAAGAGAATATAACTGCCGCTTGGCTATTCGGGTCAAGACGTTGACTATCTTTCCCGAAGGATGGGTGAGTTGAACAGTCCTAGAGAAGCAATCAATTTTGGCATGATGAGCTGACATCCAGTCCATACCCAAAATGATATTAATGTCTGAAGATTTAAGGGCTATCAAAGATGCAAGGAAGACAAGTCTATCGACTTGGATTTCATTCCCATAACTTACCCTAGAGGTCTGCCATCTAGACCCAGGGGTAGAGATTTCCATAGTGGACGGCAGATCACAGAATGCAACGTTATGCAAACGAGCATAATTTTCAGATATAAAGGAATGAGAGGCTCCTGTATCGAAAAGAACAGATGCCGGGTGGCAATTAACAAGAAGCGTACCGAGAACGACGTTGGGATCTTCTTGAGCTTCTTCGGCAGAGACACAGTTGACATGGCCACGTGAAGCGGTGACCTGTTTAGCGTGGAACACTTTTCCTGTCGGCTTGCCACGGCCAACAGCTTTAGCAGATTGATTGGGGTTGGTCTGGGGGCACTCACGCATATAGTGACCAGATTCCCCACACTTGAAACAGGTCACGGAACTGGTACGTGGAGGAGCATTATTGATTGGACCCCCATAGGGCTTGGCCGGTGCAGACTGTTGAGCGGGGCGAGGCGCCTGGAAAGATGGCCTCGGTGTGAACCTGGGTGGCAAGGCGGTGTTGGGTACCCACACGCGGCGCTTCTGAGGACCAGCACCGGATGAGGAACCCATGTCACGTCCATGCTTGCGTGTTGCGTCATAGTCAGTCTGACCAGTTTCAGCACTGATGGCTTTGTTGACAAGTTTCGAAAAAGATGTGCACTCATGCAGGCGGAGGTCGCGGCGAAGCTCAGGACTAAGGCCCTTACGGAACCTTGCTTGCTTCTTGGCGTCAGTAGACACTTCCTCAGCTGCATATCGGGCGAGCTTACCAAACTCTCTGCTATAGGCATCCACGGAAAGTCGGCCTTGGGTGAAATTGCAAAATTCTTCACGCTTACGGTCCATGAGACCCTCCGGGATGTGATGTTCACGGAAAGCCTCGCTGAACTCAGCCCAAGTAGTGACATGGCCCGCTGGGCGCATAGCTCCATAATTCTCCCACCATAGACTGGCGGGGCCTTCAAGATGATATGCGGCAAAGGTGACCTTGTCAGCCTCCGCTACCAGCGCGGAACGCAGCTTGTGAGAAATACTGCGAAGCCAGTCATCAGCGTCGAGAGGCTCGACGGAGTGGTGGAACGTGGGTGGATGCAATTTGATAAAATCGCTGAGTGACACCACGTTAGCCCTCTGATGGTGTGCTGTATTCTGTTCAATACGCTCCAACAAACGGTTTGTCTCCCACTTGTTTCTCTCAGCTTCCATCATCACCTCGGCTAGTGAAGGAGGATGAGGCAGATTTTCATTCCTGGCTTCACTGCCTTCGGCCTGCTCTTGAGAAGCAGGGTTGGCGCGCGTGTTGACCATCCTAGGTAACAAGCCAATGATTTAGTCAGAATGATAAAATTCCGACATAGGATACATAATGCAAGGAATAACTCGGAATGCAAGATGATCATCCGTATGACATGGTAGATATAGAAACTGCTTCTTTTATTCCATCGTCATACACACCATACAAGGTTTAGTACAAGACCAAACAAAGTACTATTACGGTGAAAAGGGATTACATCTCATCGGAGGCATTCCAAACTCCTATACATTATTTTTCTACAACTCCGGAAAAAGTACAAACTAGGTCATATCCCACGAGTCACGCGGGACGACAGACGACACAGCTAGTGCGAACTAGGGATACTATCACTAACTCAGACCGATCCGTAGTAGTCCTCGTAGAAGTCACCTCCATAGCCCGGAAGTTCAACATGATCATCCGGAAACAGACGGTCTCGCGGAGCTTGTGGACCATAGGGGCTAGGATGAGGTCTTGGACCAGCAAACGGTGGCCTGCGGGGACCGCGAGGTGGGGTGATGCCTCCTACATCACGCCAAACCGTCACGTCTGGCAGAGCAGATCTCACAGGATAGAGATCGCGCATATCTGAAAATCCAGCTTGCACCGCCGGTGCGAACCGAGTCAAAGTGGCCCAGTGGTCAGCACGGGTATTGAAGAGCTCTAACCTTAAGGCCCGATTTTCACGGTCCTTATCCTCGAGCATCTCAGCAGTGGTGCGAGTTCGTGAATCCTCCTGAGTGGAATCAGCATATATAGCCTGGAAATATCCTTGTGCTCCCGGAAGTGATCCTGGCATATACCGGAAGTCAGAGTCCCGAAATAACCCAAATCTGACTCGCATAATGGTCATCATGGAGTAGGCGGCATCCTGCACAGCCATCTCGATAGTAACCCCGAGTCCATAGGAGCAGTGAAGAGGCTCAGTGGATCCAGGATAAGATGGAAATATCCTGACAGTGCAGAGATACTGGCTTTGATTAAAGTCTCGGAATTGCTCTTCGACCGTGTACTCAGGATACCAGCGGTATCTAGCCTCAGTCATTACCCTGACCAACTTAGCAGTATGGCCGGGTACATCTAGGCATCGAGTCAGGCGAACCACTTGATTGAGGTCGCGAGTGGCCATCTGAAAGCATAGTTATAATGCAAAGGCATTAGAATTTCTAGCAAAGTTCCGGCAGCATAACAGCTGTAAATGCTCAAAAAGGATATTGAGACATTTGACAAAGGATTTCGTACACACCCAACATCATCATATCAAGTTCTGAATCCATTCTAACAACATAATGTGGTAGTAGAACTGAACTAGGCTTGTATCCATCAAACTTATAAGGTACTACTGATTAGTAACACGTGATCCTGATAGAGAGAACAGATCCTAATTCCTTAACCCCCGGTGGAAGAATGGACTGACTCAGATCAGAATGTCATAAGATATAAGGAGTAAAAAGAGCCTTACGTTCCAACCCACAAACAATTCCCCTACATATAACTAAAGAATTTCTAGACTCAACATCGACCAGTTTGGCTTGGAGAACCTACAGGCAGTCCGGCTCTGATGCCAATGCTGTCAGGACCCCGACTCGATGTCACATCGATCTAGCTGGTAACACCTCATATCACTTTGCGGCCTAACGCACGGTATCCCCACGGGTGTCGTCTTACCTTTTTCCCGGGACCGTTTGCGCCTTTTGGCTCACGTATATGATAGTGTCGCTAGCATCCATATGATAAAGAGCCCGGGCTGACATGACTAGTCGTAAACCCAAGGTGGCACAGACTTACAGGGACAGGCATCCATGACCCAGCTTCGAACGTGTCGGTCATCAGCAAGTGGGTCCGGGCTGTAGCACTGGGCTAGCAGGACTCCGGTAAACTGGGCTGTAGCGGGCTAACAGGACTCCGGTACTCAAAGCGTGACATTTCCCCGAAGGGACAGACACAGGAACGAAGAAGGACACATGCCGGCCAGCCTAAGTGTTCCAGAGCAGTAGCAAGCTACCATGGCTCAGCGGTAACACTAGGAGACATTTCCCGGTAAGAGAGGCTACTAAAGATAAACAACTAGATAGTCAGATCCCACACATACCAAGCATTTCAATCATACACACATTATGCTCGATATGTGCAAATACAACGAAGCATCACAACATGACTCTACGACACAAGTACTTTATTTAAGGCTTAGGGAGCCATACATAATATACACACAAAGTTACGGGTCTCACGACCCAACATACAAGTTATACAATCATACAAGCCAACAGCGGAAGTAACTTGTCTGAGTACAGACAACTAGTAAAATAAAAGAGGCTTGGAAAGCCTGGCTATACTATGTGGTCCTCCACAAGCTCAGGGTCACCACCTGGGTCTTTAGCCTACTCGTTGATGTCAACGTCTACATAGAACCCATCAGAAGGGGTTGCAGCGTCTTCTGTAAAAATGTAGATTATAGCAACATGAGTACAAAGGTACTCAGCAAGACTTACATCTGATCCTACGTACATGCATAGTATCAAGAAGGGTTGGTGGAGTTATTGCAGCAAGCCAGCTTTGACTCTTGGCTAGACTATCCTACGATACTCCATTTGAAATAGTTTTGCGCACACGAGTCCACCATTCACCACTTCAATACACTACCGAGGATCCACCTCCGTCTTCCTACGGAAGAGCCATCCTCGGCACTCACACTTATCTTGAGGCTTTTAATAGTTTCCATTTACTTGTCTATGAACTGTATAGGCAACCAAGTAGTCCTTTACCGCGGACGCGGCTATTCGAATAGATCATGTTAACCCTGCAGGGGTGTACTTCTTCATACACGCTCTCACCACTTATCGTCGTTTACACGACATGTACTCGGCAACCTTCAAGCGGAAGCCCAACGTGGGTGTCGGCCACGACCTACCTAATCACCTAAGCTTCCAGTCCAGGTTTATCGCCTATTCGGGTTCCATCCGCAGGGAGTCCGGCCGAGGTTTCCCATACGGCCCCGAACGATGTGAACAGGGTTCCCGAGATACCTAACGGGTATTCGGTACACCCGGCCACGTACCTACCGCATCACAGCCCACCCCTACGGTCAGCGCTGTCCACGGCCTCCAGTAGGCTACAAACACCAGAAACTACTTGCAACTCCTGGACGGAGAGCTAGGGTGAATAAGAAGTCGAGAGGGTCCATTGGTTTCGGGCCCAATGCATGGTAGTAGCTGATTCTTAAATCACACATACAGATCTCAGTGCTTAAGGTCGGCTTCAATGAAACAACCCACCATGTACTCCTACATGGCCTCTCATCGATACCTTTACCAAATCGTGTTCACCACACCACTCTCATTACCGACATAATCATTTCACTCTAGCCCATCACCCAGATGAACCAGACCTGACACGACTCTAAGCATAGCAGGCATAGCAAGGTAGGAACAACACATACATATGGCTCAATCAACTCCTACACATGCTAGTGGGTTTCATCTAGTTACTGTGGCAATGACAGGTCATGCAGAGGAAATGGGTTCAACTACCGCAGCACACAGCAGTTTGAATCGCGTTGTCTTAATGCAGTAAAAGAGAGCAGGAGCGAGAACATGGGATTGTATCGATATGATCAAATGGTTGGTTACTTGCCTGATGGTTCGTTGCATGGATATGATTCCTCGTTAGGGTAATCACGGTACTCCTCGGGGACAGATCCTGTCGCAAAGGATAACGATACACAGGCATCACCAAACAATGTGCAACAATATGATGCATGCACGAAACATGGCAATATGAGTGTGTTGGGCTAATGCAACTAAAACCAGATGTGTTTGAGCAAATTTGAATCAAAGATTCAAATTCCAAATTCAATATGGCCTTTTAAAGTGCCTTTTCTTGTTCTGATTGAAACATCAAGTTAACTTGTTTGATCATGCATGAAAATAGTACAGATGGATAGATTGGATTTTTCTGATCATTTTTCATATATTATTTGTCCAATTTGGAGTTACAGAAAAAAAGTTATGAATTTTTGAAGTTTAAATAATATTCTGGAATTTCCTGATTTAAATTAAATTCAGAATATCATTTACTGCGTCAGCCTGACATCACAGTGACATCAGCAGGTCAACAGGGCTGGCTCAGGTCAAACCTGACGTGTGGGGTCCACACGTCAGTGACCAGGGGCTAAGCCCGCGTTGACCCCGGGCTGGTTAGCTTTGACTAACCCCTGGGGCCCACTTGTCAGCGTCAGTAGGTGGTGGATTAGTGGCTAATTAACTAGGCCACGTCAGCTCGCCGGAGTTCTGGCCGGCGGCGACCAACAGTGCGGCGGCGATAGTGGTTTTGGTCGTTTCGGCCACCAAATGGAACGTGGCGACCACCGGAGTGAAGCTGAGGACGACCCGCGGCTCTTGGCGGAGTCCGTTGGGGTCGGGGTGGCCGGAGCTGACGGCGGTGAGCTCGGCTGCGGCCGCCGGGGTTCGGTCGTGCGCGGGATTGGTGCTGGAGCTCGAAGTCGAGCAAAGTGAGGCGCTAGGGATGCTCTACGGGTTCTTGCGAACGTGTTGGACTCGCCGGGGTGACCAAATGGTCACCGGAGCTGCGTCGACGGCGAGCTCGGCGACGGCGGAGGTTCGGCCGAGGTGGGGATGCAGCTACGGTGAGGGAACGAGGGGAAGGAGAGGGGGAAACGGCTCGGGGGCTCACCGCGGTTGCAGTGGGCGTCGAAGCGGGCTCGGGGACGCGCTGGAGACGGCGAATTCGTCGGCGACGGTGGTCGGAGCCCGAAGAGGGGAACGGCGACGTGGCGGCGATGCAGGGCTTCCGGGGACTCGTGGAGCGGTGGGGAGGAAGAGGGAGTTGTGGCGGAGCTTCTGAGCTACTCGGGGGAGCGAGGGGTGGCCGGAGGCAGTGGCTAAGGCGAACGGCGGCGACGGTGTGCTTCGGCCGAGAGCGAGAGAGAGCGAGGGAGAAACGGGGGAGAGTGAGCGAGAGCAGGGGGGATCGGGACGGGCTGCGGGCGTCGTCCACGCGGCCAGGAGGGCGTCGGCAAGCAGGAGGTGGCCGCGCGGCCGCGCGCGCGCGAGCACGCAGCAGCTTCGGGGCGTGGGGAGGAAGACGACGGGGAGCTACAGTGCTGGGCTGGCTAGCTGGGCCGGGCTGAACAGGGAGGAGCCCAGGTAAGCTTCTCCCTTTTAGTTTTTTTCTGTTTTCTGTTTTATTTAATATAACTGCAACTTTGTTGAATTAAATAAAATACCTTGGCAACTCCAAAATTCACCAAACTACTCCTGGCTCATAGTTGGATTATTTCCAACATGAAACATTTTAGTTTGGAGATATTTGAGCATTTAAATATTTTATATTATTTTAAATGCCCAAATTCAAATAGTTATGATTTAACTCAAGAACCCTAGGATGGCCTAGAAAAGTGTGCACCATTTTTGGCAGAGGTTCTGAACCAAGGCAAAAATGATGGGCATTTTAGAAGGGCATTTCAGGTTCATTGAAAATTTGTTTTAGTAACCCTAGTTGGTTTCAGAGGGGACTGGGGGTTCTGTCATCCCCATTTCAAGTTTCTGATGAAAAAGTAAACATGATGCAACACTCTAATGCATGACTAGCTAGGGTGTGACACTCCGGTACTCAAAGCGTGACATTTCCCCGAAGGGACAGACACAGGAACGAAGAAGGACACATGCCGGCCAGCCTAAGTGTTCCAGAGCAGTAGCAAGCTACCATGGCTCAGCGGTAACACTAGGAGGCATTTCCCGGTAAGAGAGGCTACTAAAGATAAACAACTAGATAGTCAGATCCCACACATACCAAGCATTTCAATCATACACACAATATGCTCGATATGTGCAAATACAACGAAGCATCACAACATGACTCTATGACACAAGTACTTTATTTAAGGCTCAGGGAGCCATACATATCATACACAAAGGTAAGGGTCTCACGACCCAACATACAAGTCATACAGTCATACAAGCCAGCAGCGGAAGTACATTGTCTGGGTACAGACAACTAGTAAAATAAAAGAGGCTTGGAAGCCTAACTATACTACGTGGTCCATCACAAGCTCAGGGTCACCACCTGGGTCTTTAGCCTACTCGTTGATGTCAACGTCTACATAGAACCCATCAGAAGGGGTTGCAGCGTCTTCTGTAAAGAAATGTAAATTATAGCAACATGAGTACAAAGGTACTCAGCAAGACTTACATCAGATCCTACATACATGCATAGTATCAAGAATGGTTGGTGGAGTTATTGCAGCAAGCCAGCTTTGACTCTTGGCTAGACTATCCTACGATACTCCAACTTGAAATGTTTTGCGCACACGAGTCCACTACTCACCACTTCAATACACTACCAAGGATCCACCTCCGTCTTCCTACGGAAGAGCCATCCTCGGCACTCACACTTATCTTGAGGCTTTTAGTAGTTTCCATTTACTTGTCTATGAACTGTATAGGCAACCAAGTAGTCCTTTACCGCGGACGCGGCTATTCGAATAGATCATGTTAACCCTGCAGGGGTGTACTTCATCATACATGTTTCCACCACTTAGCGTCTGCACACGACATGTGCTCGGCAGACTTCAAGCGAAAGCCGACGTGGGTGTAGACCACGACCTACCTAAACACTTAAGCCTCTAGTCCAGGTTTATCGCCTATTCAGGTTCCATCCGCAGGGAGTCCGGCCGAGGTTTCCCATACGGCACCGAACGATGTGAACAGGGTTCCCGAGATACCTAACGGGTATTCGGTACACCGTGCCACGTACCTACCGCATCACAGCCCACCCCTACGGTCAGCGCTGTCCACGGCCTCCAGTAGGCTACAAACACCAGAAACTACTTGCAACTCCTGGACAGAGAGCTAGGGTGAATAAGAAGTCGAGCGGGGTCATATTTCAGGGCCCAATGCATGGTAGTAGCTGTATCTTAAATCACACATACAGATCTCAGTGCTTAAGGTCGGCTTCAATGAAACAACCCACCATGTACTCCTACATGGCCTCTCATCGATACCTTTACCAAATCGTGTTCACCACACCACTCTTATTACCGACATAATCATTTCACTCTAGCCATCACCCAGATGAACCAGACCTGACACGACTCTAAGCATAGCAGGCATAGCAAGGTAGGAACAACACATACATATGGCTCAATCAACTCCTACACATGCTAGTGGGTTTCATCTAGTTACTGTGGCAATGACAGGTCATGCAGAGGAAATGGGTTCAACTACCGTAGCACACAGCAGTTTGAATCGCGTTGTCTTAATGCAGTAAAAGAGAGCAGGAGCGAGAACATGGGATTGTATCGATATGATCAAATGGTTGGTTGCTTGCCTGATGGTTCGATGCTCGGATATGATTCTTCGTTAGGGTAATCACGGTACTCCTCGGAGACAGAACCTGTCGCAAAGGACATCGATACACAAGCATCACCAAACAATGTGCAACAATATGATGCATGCATGAAACATGGCAATATGAGTGTGTTGGGCTAATGCAACTAAGACCAGAAGGATTTGAGCAAATTTGAATCAAGGATTCAAATTTCAAATTCAAATATGGCCTTTTAAAGTGCTTTTCCTTGTTCTGCTTAAAACATCAATTTAACTTGTTTGATCATGCATGAAAATAGTACAGATGGATAGATTGGATTTTTCTGATCATTTTTCATATATAATTTGTCCAATTTGGAGTTACAGAATAAAAGTTATGAATTTTTGAAGTTTAAATAATATTCTAGAATTTCCTGATTTAATTTAAATCCAGAAAATCGATTACTGCGTCAGCCTGACGTCAGTGTGACGTCAGCAGGTCAACGGAACAGGTCTGGGTCAAACCTGACAGTGGGTCCCGCATGTCAGGGTGATTATTTTAATTAAAACTTAATTAAAACTAATCCTGTTTAATTAACAGGGCTGGGCCCCACCTGTCATTGACTCAGGGGAGTCAACCAGGGCCCACCCGTGGTCAAAGTCAAAGTCGGCTGCCGGCGTTTAGTCGCCGGCGAGCCCGACGCGGCGGCGGAAGTGGTTTTGGTCATTTCGGCAACCAAATGGACGGCGGAGACCACCGGAGTGGAGCTGAGGGCAACCCGCAGCTCTTGGCGGAGCCCGTTGGGGTCGGGGTGGCCGGAGTCGATGGCGGCGAGCTCGGCTGCGGCCGCCGGGGTTCGGTCGTGCACGGGAACGGTGCTGGAGCTCGAAGTCGAGCAAAGCGAGGCGCTAGGGATGCTCTACGGGGTCTTGCGAACTCGTTGGACTCGCCGGGGTGACCAAATGGTCACCGGAGCTGCGTCGACGGCGAGCTCGGCGACGGCGGAGGTTCGGCCGTGGTGGGGAGGAGGCTACGGTGAGGGAACGAGGGGGAGAAGAGGGGGAAACGGTGGCGTAGCTCACCGCGGTTGTAGTGGGCGTCGAAGCGGGCTCGGGGACGTGCCGGAGACGAGGAATTCGACGGCGATGATGATCGGAGCCGAAGAGGGGAACGGCGACGTGGCGGCGATGCAGGGCTTCCGGGGAGCTGTGGAGCGGTGGGGAGGAAGAGGGAGTTGTGGCGGAGCTTCTGAGCTAGTCGGGGGAGCGAGGGGTGGCCGGAGACGACTGCTACGGCGAACGGTGGCGACGGTGGTGTTCGGCCGTGAGAGAGGGAGAGCGAGGGAGAGGAAGGAGAGAGCCGAGGAGAGTGAGAGAGAGCAGGGGGATCGGGACGGGCTGCGGGCGTCGTCCACGCGGCCAGGAGGTCGTCGGCAAGCAGGAGGTGGCCGCGCGGCCGTGCGCGCGCGAGCACGCAGCAGCTTCGGGGCGAGGGGAGGAAGACGACGGAGGGCTACAGTGCTGGGCTGGGTCGGTTGCTGGCTGGGCCGGCCAGCTGGCTGGGCCGCACAGGGAGGAGCCCAGGTAAGTTTTTCCCTTTTTCTTATGTTTTCTGTTTTATTTGATATATCTGCAACTTTGTTGAATTAAATAAAATACCTAGGCAACTTCAAAAATCACCAAACTATTCCTGGCCCATAGTTGGATTATTTCCAACATGAAACATTTTAGTTTGGAGATATTTGAGCATTTAAATATTTTATATTATTTTAAATGCCCAAATTCAAATATTTATGATTTAATTCAAAAACCCTAGGATGGCCTAGGAAAATGTGCACCATTTTTGGCAGAGGTTCTGAACCAAGACAAAAATGATGGGCATTTTAGAAGGGCATTTCAGGTTCATTGAAAAATTATTTTAGTAACCCTAGTTGGTTTCAGAGGGGACTGGGGGTTCTATCATCCCCATTTCAAGTTTCTGATGAATGAGTAAACATGATGCAACACTCTAATGCATGACTAGCTAGGGTGTGACAGAGAGTCAATCTCTCTCTAATCGGGTTTAAGCCCAATCTGGTCGTAATCAGTAGCGACTCCCAGGGCCGTGATGCCATCCAAGAGCTCGTTCAGGGAGAAGAGCTCCATCGGATCTAACTTCTTGGCAAGCTCCGAGCTGATGTGAAGATTGCTTTCGATGGCCCGAGAGGTCATCGTCGGCGCGACGGCCGGACAGGCGGTCATCAAAAACCTGACTAGCCGGAGAGTTTGGCCGACAACCAAAGCTCCTTTAGCAACGACGCCGTCTTTAAAGACGGGATGCGACATCCTTCCTGATGGTGACAACACAGCAGAACTCTCAATGGAAGCACCAATGTCGGTGTCAAAACCGGCGGATCTCGGGTAGGGGGTCCCGAACTGTGCGTCTAGGCGGATGGTAATAGGAGAAAAGGGACACGATGTTTTTACCCAGGTTCGGGCCCTCTCGATGTAGGTAAAACCCTACTCCTGCTTGATTAATATTGATGATATGGGTAGTACAAGAGTAGATCTACCACGAGATCGAAGTGGCTAAACCCTAGAAGCTAGTCTATGGTATGATTGTTGTTCGTCCTACAGACTAAAACTCTCCGGTTTATATAGACATCGGAGAGGGCTAGGGTTACACAGAGTCGGTTAGAATGGGAGGAGATCTTCATATCGTATCGCCAAGCTTGCCTTCCACGCCGAGGAAAGTCCCATCCGGACACGGGACGGAGTCTTCAATCTTGTATCTTCATAGTCCGAGAGTCCGGCCAAAGGCCTTAGTCCGGCCATCTAGACACCCCCTAATCCAGGACTCCCTCAGCGTCCTTGTCGTCCTACGAGGTTCGGTAGTGACTTGATCTGAAGCTTCATGATCACTATCATCAGCTTCCACTTTAATTGGTGTAGGTGCCACAGGAACAACTTCCTGTGCCCTGCTACACACTAGTTGTAGTGACGGTTCAATAACCATATCAAGTCTCCACCATCCTCCCACTCAATTCTTTCGAGAGAAACTTTTCCTCGAGAAAGGACCCGTTCCTACAAACAATCTTTTGCTTCCGGATCTGAAATAGGAGGTATACCCAACTGTTTTGGGTGTCCTATGAAGATGTATTTATCCGCTTTGGGTTTGAGCTTATCACGATGAAACCTTTTCATATAAGCATTGCAGCCCCAAACTTTCAAGAAACGACCACTTAGGTTTCTCTAAACCATAGTTCATACGGTGTCATCTCAACGGAATTACGTGGTGCCCTATTTAAAGTGAATGCGGTTATCTCCAACGCCTAACCCATGAACGATAGTGGTAATTCGATAAGAGACATCATGGCATGCACCATATCCAATAGGGTGCAGTTATGATGTTCGGACACACCATCACAGTATGGTGTTCCAGGCGGTGTTAGTTGTGAAACAATTTCCACAATGTCTTAATTGTGTACCAAACTCGTAACTCAGATGTTCATCTCTATGATCATATCATAGACATTTTTATCCTCTTGTCACGAAGATCTTCAACTTCACTCTAAAATTACTTGAACCTTTCAATAATTCAGACTTGTGTTTCATCAAGTAAATATACTCAACATCTACTCAAATCATCTGTGAAGTAAGAACATAACGATATCCACTGCATGCCTCAGCACTCATTGGATTGTACACATCAAAATGTGTTACTTCCAACAAGTTGCTCTCTTGTTCCATCTTACTAAAAAACGAGGCTTTTCAGTCATCTTGCCAATGTGGTATGATCTGCATGTCTCAAGTGATTTAGAATCAAGTGAGTCCAAACGATCCATCTGCATGGACTTTCTTCATGTGCACATACCAACAGACATGGTTCGCATGTCTCAAACTTTTCAAAAATGAGTGAGTCCAAAGATCCATCAACATGGAGCTTCTTCATGCATTTTATACCAATATGACTCAAATGGCAGTGCCACAAGTATGTGGTACTATCATCACTATCTTATATCTTTTGGCATGAACATGTGTATCACTACGATCGAGATTCAATAAACCATTCTTTTAGGTGCAAGACCATTGAAGGTATTATTCAAATAAATAGAGTAACCATTATTCTCCTTCAATGAATAACCGTATTGTGATAGACATAATCCAATCATGTCTATGCTCAACGCAAACACCAAATAACAATTATTTAGGTTTAACACCAATCTCGATGGTAGAGGGAGCGTGCGATGTTTGATCACATCAACCTTGGAAAAACATCCAACACACATCATTATCTCACCTTTGGCTAGTCTCCGTTTATTCAGTAGCCTTTTATTTCGAGTTACTAACACTTAGCAACCGAACCGGTATCTATTACCATGGTGCTACTAGGAGTAATAGTAGAGTACACATTAATAGGATATATATCCAATATACTTCCGTCGACCTTGCCTACCTTCTTATCTACCAAGTATCTAGGGTGGTTCTGCTTTAGTGTCCGTTCCTCTTATTACAGAAGCACTTAGTCTCAGGTTTGGGTTCAACCTTGGGTTTTTCACTAGAGCAGCAACTGTTTTGCCGTTTCATGAAGTATCCCTTCTTGCCCTTGCCCTTCTTGAATCTTGTGGTTTTACTAACCATCAACAATTGATGCTCCTACTTGATTTCTACTTTCATGGTGTCGAACATCGCGAATAGCTCAAGGATCATCATATCTATCCCTGATATGTTATAGTTCATCACGAAGCTCTAGCAGCTTGGTGGCAATGACTATTGAGAACCATCACTATCTCATCTGGAAGATTAACTCCCACTCGATTCAAGTGATTGTTGTACCCAGACAATCTGAGTACAAGCTCAACGATTGAGCTTCTCTCCCTTAGTTTGTAGGCAAAGAAGCTCGTCGGAGGTCTTATACCTCTTGACGTGGTCACAAGCCTTAAATCCCAATTTCAGCTCTTGGAACATCCCCTATGTTCCGCGGCGTTTCAAAATCATCTTCGGTGCCTCAATTCTAAACCGTTTAACATTACTGAACTATCACGTAGACATCAAAACGTGTATGTCAGATGTTCGCAACATCCACAGACGACGTTCGAGGTTCAGCACACCGAGCGGTGCATTAAGGACATAAGCCTTCTACGCAGGAATGAGGACAATCCTCAGTTTATGGACCCAGTCCGCATAATTGCTACTATCAACTTTCAACTAAATTTTCTCTAGGAACATATCTAAAACAGTAGAACTAAAGTGCGAGCTATGACATAATTTGCAAAAACCTTTTGACTATGTTCAGGATAATTAAGTTCATCTTATGAACTCCCACTGAGATAGACATCCCTCTCGTCATCTAAGTGATTACATGATCCGAGTCAACTAGGCCGTGTCCGATCATCACGTGAGACGGACTACTCATCATCGGTGAACATCTTCATATCTACCATACGACTCATGCTCGACCTTTCGGTCTCTTGTGTTCCGAGGCCATGTCTGTACATGCTAGGCTCGTCAAGTCAACCTAAGTGTTTCGCGTGTGTAAATCTGGCTTACACCCGTTGTATGTGAACGTTAGAATCTATCACACCCGATCATCACGTGGTGCTTTGAAACAACGAACTTTCGCAACGGTGCACAATTAGGGGGAACACTTTCTTGAAATTTTAATGAGGGATCATCTTATTTACTATTGTCGTTCTAAGCAAATAAGATGCATAAACTTGATCTCCATCTTCGGGGCTCCATGATCATCATCATCACCGGCATGACACCATGATCTCCATCATCATGATCTCCATCATCGTGTCTCCATGAAGTTGTCTCACCAACTATTACTTCTACTACTATGGCTAAAGGTTTAGCAATAAAGTAAAGTAATTACATGGCGTTGTTCAATGACACGCAGGTCATACAATAAATTAAGACAACTCCTATGGCTCCTGCCGGTTGTCATACTCATCGACATGCAAGTCGTGATTCCTATTACAAGAACATGATCAATCTCATACATCACATATCATTCATCACATTCTTTTTGGCCATATCACATCACATAGCATACCCTGAAAAAACAAATTAGACGTCCTCTAATTGTTGTTTGCATGTTTTACGTTGCTGCTATGGGTTTCTAGCAAGAACGTTTCTTACCTACGCAAAAGCCACAACGTGATATGCCAATTGCTATTTACCCTTCATAAGGACCGTTTTCATCGAATCCGATCCGACTAAAGTGGGAGATACTGGCACCCGCTAGCCACCTTATGCAAACAAGTGCATGTCAGTCGGTGGAACCTGCCTCACATAAGAGTACGTGTAAGGTCGGTCTGGGCCGCTTCATCCCACAATGCCGCTGAATCAAGATAAGACTAGTAACGATGAGAAAATTGAACAAATCATCGCCCACAACTACTTTGTGTTCTACTCGTGCATAAAATGTACGCAATAGACCTAGCTCATGATGCCACTGTTGGGAAACGTAGCAGAAATTCAAAATTTTCCTACGAGTCACCAAGATCTATCTATGGAGAGACTAGCAACGAGAGAGAGGGGAGTGCATCTACATACCCTTGTAGATCGCTAAGCGTAAGAATTCAAGAGAACGGGGTTGAGGGAGTTGTACTCATCGTGATCCAAATCACCGGAGATCCTAGTGCCGAATGGACAACACCTCCGCGTTCAACACACGTGCAGCCCGGTGACATCTCCCACGCCTTGATCCAGCAAGGAGAGAGGGAGAGGTTGGGTAAGACTCCATCCAGCAGCAGCACAACGGTGTGGTGGTGATGGACGAGCGTGGCATTCCAGCAAGGCTTCGCCAAGCACTGCGAGAGATGAGGAGGGAGAGAGGTAGGGCTGCGCCAGGGAGAGGTCAAAACTCATGTGTTTGCAACCCCCAATACCTAGAGTATATATAGGGGAAGGGGAGGGCCTGCTCCCCCATCTAGGGTTCCCTCCCTAGGGGTGGAGGCAGCCCTAAAACCCATCTAGGGTGCGGCCAAAGGGAGGAGAGGGGGAAACTTGTCCCCCAAGCAAGGTGGAGGCGCCCCCATCCCCAAACCATAGGCGCCTTGGGCCCTGGTGGGGGGGCGCACCAGCCCACCTCGGGCTGGTCCCCTCCCACACTTGGCCCATGCAGCCCTCTGGGGCTGGTGGCCCCACCTGGTGGACCCCCGGGACCCTCCCGGTGGTCCTGGTACGTTACCGATAGCACCCGAAACTTTTCCGGTGACCAAAACAGGACTTCCAATATATAAATCTTTACCTCCGGAACTCCTCGTGACGTCCGGGATCTCATCCGCGACTCCGAACAACATTCAGTAACCACGTATATCTATTCCCTATAACCCTAGCGTCATCGAACCTTAAGTGTGTAGACCCTACGGGTTCGGTAACCATGCAGACATGACCGAGACGTTCTCCGGTCAATTACCAACAACGGGATCTGGATACCCATGTTGGCTCCCAGATGTTCCACGATGATATCATCGGATGAACCCCGATGTCAAGTGTTCAATCAATCCTGTATACAATTCCCTTTGTCTAGCGGTGTAGTACTTGCCCGAGATTCGATCGTCGGTATCCCGATACCTTGTTCAATCTCGTTACCGGAAAGTCTCTTTACTCATTCCGTAACACATCATCCCGTGATCAACTCCTTGATCACATTGTGCACATTATGATGATGTCCTACCGAGTGGGCCCAGAGATACCTCTCCGTCACACGGAGTGACAAATCCCAGTCTCGATTTGTGCCAACCCAACAGACACTTTTGGAGATACCCGTAGTGCACATTATAGCCACCTAGTTAAGTTGTGACGTTTGGCACACCCAAAGCATTCCTACGGTATCCGGGAGTTGCACAATCTCATGGTCTAAGGAAAAGATACTTGACATTTAGAAAAGCTTTAGCATATGAACTACACGATCTTGTGCTAGGCTTAGGATTGGGTCTTGTCCATCACATCATTCTCCTAATGATGTGATCCCCTTATCAATGACATCCAATGTCCATGGTCAGGAAACCGTAACCATCTATTGATCAACGAGCTAGTCAACTAGAGGCTTAATAGGGACATGGTGTTGTCTATGTATCCACACATGTATCTGAGTTTCCTATCAATACAATTCTAGCATGGATAATAAACAATTATCATAAACAAGGATATACAATAATAACCATTTAATTATTGCCTCTAGGGCATATTTCCAACATATTTCCACGCGGCCCCACGCGTGGCCTCCGTCAGGACAGATGGTGGTATGCTACAACGAAGAGCCGTCAGCGGGGTCTGCAGGCAGCGGGCCCCACCTGTCGGACGGACTCTCGGCAGCCGGCGGGGCCCACCAAAGGCAGGCCCCAGCAGGCGGTGGAGAACCCGGTGGCCTTAGACCCTGATGATCGGGTTCTATACCCGGCCTTATTACCATTGTACCCCTAGGGGGCAAGCCTATATAAGCCCCCAGGCTCACCCATGCAAAGGGTTCAGCACTTACTCCACCCCACACACCATAGCTAAGAGAAGCGAGGTAGCATCTATGCCCTTCTTCCTCCTCTAGAAACACAGCTCAATGAGCAATCCCGTAGCCACCATTTGATCATAGTCATCATGTGGAGACTCCACAAAGCAGGACTAGGGGTATTATCTCCCTAGAGAGCCCCGAACCTGGTATGTCTCGTGTGCAATCGAGCTCGTGCTCACTCCCGCTTCCAGGACCCAACGACATTCTTCTGGCCCCATTGATGATAAGCCACCCCCTGGCCTCTGACATGAGATTACCACTGTTGGAAATATTCCCTAGAGGAAATAATAAAATGGTTATTATTATATTTCCTTGTTCATGATAATTGTGTGTTGTTCGTGCTATAATTGTATTAACCGGAAACCGTGATACATGTGTGAATGCATAGACCGTAATATGTCCCTAGTAAGCCTCTACTTGACTAGCTCGTTGATCAATAAATGGTTGTGATTTCCTGACCATGGACATTGGATGTCATTGATAACAGGATCACAACATTAGGAGAATGATGTGATGGACAAGACGTAATCCTAAGCATAGCACAAGATCATGTAGTTCGTTTGCTAAGAGCTTTTCTAATGTCAAGTATCATTTCCTCAGACCATGAGATTGTGCAACTCCCGGAGGCTGTAGTAATGTTTTGGGTATACCAAACGTCATAACGTAACTGGGTGGCTATAAAGGTGCGCTACAGGTATCTCCGAAAGTGTTTGTTGGGTTGGCATGAATCGAGACTGGGATTTGTCACTCCTTATGACGAAGAGGTATCTCTGGGTCCACTCAATAATGCATCATCATAATGAGCTCAATGTGACTAAGGAGTTAGTCATGGGATCATGCGTTACAGAACGAGTAAAGAGACTTGCCGGTAACGAGATTGAACAAGGTATGGGGATACCAACGATCGAATCTCGGGCAAGTAACATACCGGTGGACAAAGGGAATTGTATACGGGATTGATTGAATCCCCGACATCATGGTTCATCCGATGAGATCATCGTGGAATATGTGGGAGCCATCATGGGTATCCAAATCCTGCTGTTGGTTATTGGCCGGAGAGATGTCTCAGTCATGTCTGCATGGTTCCCAAACCCATAGGGTCTACGCACTTAAGGTTCGGTGACGCTAGAGTTGTTATGGGAAATAGTATGTGGTTTCCGAAGGTTAGTCGGAGTCCCGGATGAGATCCTAGACGTCACGAGGAGTTCCGGAATGGTCCGAAGGTAAAGATTTATATATGGGAAGTCCAGTTTCAGTCACCGGAATGGTTTCAGGGGTTATCGATATTGTACTGGGACCACCGAAAGGTGCCCAAGGGTCCAACGGGTGGATCCACTTGCCCCGGGGGACTCAATGGGCTGAACAAGGGTGGGAACCAGCCCCTTAGTGGGCTGGTGCGCCCCCCAAGGGCCCAAGGCGCCTAGGGCTGGAAACCCTAGGGGGTGGGGGTGCCTCCCACCAAACTTGGGGGGCAAGTCCCCCCTTGGCCACCCCCCTAGATGGCATCTAAGGGGGCCGGCATCCTCTCCCCTTCCCTATAAATAGTGGGGGGTGGGAGGGCTGCCGCACCCTTCCCCTGGCGCAGCCCCTCCCTCCTCCAACACCTCCTTCTCCTCCTCCGTAGATCTTGGCGAAGCCCTGAAGAAAAACCGCAAGCTCCTACACCACACCGTCATGCTGCCGGAGCTCTCCATGAACTTCGCCTCTCCCCTTGCTGGATCAAGAAGGAGGAGACGTCCCCGGGCTGTATGTGTGTTGAATGCGGAGGCGCCGTCAGTTCATCCCTAGATCGGATCTTTCGTGATTTGAATGGCCACGAGTACGACTCCATCAACCGCGTTCTTGTAACGCTTTCGCTTAGCGGTCTTCAAGGGTATGAATATGCACTCCCTCTATCTCTCTCTCTCGTTGCTAGCATATCCTAGATTGATCTAGGTGACATGTAGGAAAATTTTGAATTATTACTACGTTCCCCAACAACCACGACAGTTGGCGCCCACCATGGGGCCATCCGTGGAGTCGGTCGAAGACACGTTCTGGACGCGAACCCTCTTCCTCTCGGGCGAGCATTTCGCGGCTGATTTGATCAGCCAGCCCGATGCGCCCGCCTATGCTAGCACTAGCGCATCACCTGACGCGGGAGCCATCTTCCCCGCAAGCCACCTCGTTGACCTCTTTAACTTGCTCAGCCTCTTCGACGAGCCCGCCACTGATGTGTGAGCCGCTGACTCCCTCACTGAGCTCTTTGAGAAGCTCACTCTCTCCGATGCGGACACCACCGATGACTTCCCCAACAACATGGTGGTCATCGACGACCCACTCCCTCCTACCACCAAAGACGCCTCCTCTGCCGGCGCGCCAGGCGCTGGTGCCTTTGCGGAGGTGATGGTCACTGGAGACAGCCAAGATGCTGGCGGGTCCGACTAGGATACATTGCGAGCACCCTTGCAAGACCTAGTGACTCCCGTCCGCCCTGATGCCAGCTGGGAGGAGCTAGAGGAGTTGCACGTCAAGATCCTTAACAGCGCCAACAAGATGGTGGCCATGCAACGCCGCGCAGAAGCCACCCAACGCGAGATCGACCGCGTAGTGGGTGGCACGCCGGCTGCGGCCGAGCCCAGCCGGGCCGGTGTCGTCTGACTACACGGCACGTCCATTGCCAGCATGCTGGGAGTCAGACGCCCAGTCTATGAGACCCCCGCGCAGAACATGCACGCCGCGCAGGTGACGACAAAAGTGCTCGAGCACCTGGAGGGTCATGAACGGCGCAGTGAGAAGCGCCGCCTCCAGGATCTCCTCGATGCTGTGAACACACAGCAAGACACGTGCAACCACGTGGTGGGAGCCGGCAAGCAGGCCGAAAACCACCCGCCCCACCGTGATAATGGTGCGACCTCCCAGTCCCCTAGCGCCGCCGGTCGCAATTAGCAGGACCCGGAGCCGGCAGCTAGCCACAATCGGCGCTCCCATGGCACGATTATGGCTAGCCGGCAAGACCCTCCGAACCCGGAGGCCCGACGCCGGCTAGAGGAGCTCCTGCCCACTAACAGGAAGAGAGGGACCTCTCCGCCATCGGCTAATCACCCGACACTCGACGAACGGCTAGGCCCCTGAGAAGCAGTCGACGAGAACGACGCCCGTCGTCGGATCAAGCAGCTGGCTCTGTCCCTAGTAGTGGAAGAGGAAGATATGATTGGTACAACCTGCTTCGGTCCCCGCATCCGCAATGAGCCCTTCCCCAAAGGGTTCACGCTCCCTCAAGATACTCCCAAGTACACCAGCTCCGTGAAGCCGAAGGACTGGCTGATCGACTACGCCACAACCGCCAGCATAGCAAACGGCAACAAGAGTGTTGTTGTGAAATACGTTCCGCTCATGCTGCAGGTGTCGGAGTAAATGACCACGGGTAGCCTAGCCAGCTCCCTTTGGACCTTCGAAAAATAACAGGCCGATCGAGCCTTCGAGCACCCAAGACATGGGGCCGCCTTCCCCCGGCTGGCAGCCTCACAGGCCGACTACGAGAAGGCGGCCCAGCCCTAAACTCACATGGAGGAGGCCATGATAAGGCTGACTCCAAGAATCCAGCCACGAAAAGACCGACTCCAAGAGGCCGGCCCCTGGCAAGCGGCCAGGACCATGCCCTCAAAGTATACAACCCCATAATGATGATGAGACAGGGCGTGGCAACAGTGAAGCCTGCCACCCCCAAATCCCAGAGCACGCATGGCCATAGTACGCCGTACGGGGAAGCCATCACCCATCCGGTGTGGCACTGTTGCCATGCTGACCATGACGCCCTCCACGACGGGCTGACAGTACGGCCCGCAGGCAGCGGGCCCCTTCGGTCAGAGAGACGCCCGAAGGTGGCAATGCCACCCCCAGTCGGCCTGGAATGCGGCCGGCTTCCAGCAGCCGGCTGGCTCCCCTCCTCGAAGCACGCGTGTCATTAAGGAGACAAGACGAGGTAAGGCTATAGTGAGAACCCGCAAGGCGGCAGCACTGTAGCCATGCTTACCTCGACGAAGCCCTCGTCATCAAGGGCGAGGCAACAGTAACCAGCCCCCGACAAGACCCCCAAGCGGTGGGGCCTGCTTGTCGGCCAAGAGGCCGGCAGCCGGCGAGACCCACCAGTCGGCGGGCCCAGTGGCCGGCGGAGAAGCCGGCGGCCATAGACACTGACGGCTAGGGCCCACGCTTAGCCGGATTACCATTGTACCCCTGGGGGGTAGGCCTATATAAAACCCCAGGGCACCCATGCAAAGGGTTGATCCCTGAGAGTTTTAGCCATCACATAGAAAGGAGAAGAGAGCTAGCCTTGCCCTACTTCCTCCTCTCGCCGAACCACTCAAGGAGCCTCTTGTAGCCACTTATTGATCTAGTGATCATGCGGAGACCCCGCAAAGTAGGACTAGGGGTGTTATCTCCACGGAGAGCCCCAAACCTGGGTAAGATCCGTCGGCATACATGTCTTCACCTTATCGGGTTTCCAGGCACCGGGAATGTCTTACTAGCTCCCACAATGATAAGCCACCCGTTGGCATATGTCGCACCTACCACCCGACATTTGGCGCCCACCATGGGGCCAGGTGCACCGTCGTCCGGAGACCTGCGCTGGACGGGAACAGTTTTCCTCCCCAGTGAGCGTAGCCAGACCGGCACGCCCGATGGCGCTTGCCCCAACATGCTGCAGAGCATCGACGATGCCTGCGCGGCGAGCTGCCTCACCAATCTTCTTGGCGATGCTCGCATCTCCGACAAGCCCACGTCCGACACGGGCACAGGCTGCCCCAAGAGCAGCCTCGTCAGCCTCCTCGACCAACTCCACGTCTCCAGCGAGCCTACTGCGGATTTGGAGTCGGTTGGCTCCACCGACCCGATGCTTGTCGACTTCGACACGGCATCACTCGATGCTTTCCCCACCAACATGATCATCTTCGACGAACCTCTTCCTCGAGCCGACAGCGGCGGCAGCACCGTCACCGAGGTTCTAGTCATCAGCCATGGTGCCACCTCTGGCGAGAACGCACACGACGCTCTACAAGCGGCGCTGCACGACCTGTCCGCCCCCATCCCGGCCGACGCGGACGCCGAGACGCTGGAGGCACGCCGCCTCGCCCTCCTTGCGGAGGGCCAGAAGATAGCATCCATGAGACGCCTCATTGAGGCTCACCAGCGCGAAGTTCACCGTGCCGCCTTCGCTACACCGCCTCCTGAAGGGCCGAGCCGAGCCGACGTCGTCAAGAAGCACGACGCGGCCATCGCCAGCATGTTGGGAGCAGCTCACCCGGTCTACGCCATGCCCCTCGAGAACCTACGCGCCGCCCAGGCGGCCGTAGACGAGCTAAATGGACTGGGGGCTGACGAACTCCCTTACATGACTAGACGCATCCAGCAGTTGATCGACGCAGCCGCAGAGCGGCACGAAGCCGACTCCCGCGCTGGGAGTCCTCCCCCACGTCGAGAGCACGGTGCGACGTCGCGGACGCCGACTACAGGCGGCACCCATGCAAGACAAGAGAAGGAGCCGGCTGCTAGCCGTAGTCGGACTCGAATCACCAACGAGCGCAACGCAGAAGGCCGCCCTCGAGCTGTGGAACGACGAGGCGACCCGCCTCCTCCTCCGCCTCATGGGGAGAGATATCCCACCCTGCCGCCTATCATGCATCCGACTCTCAGCAGCTGACTGGGCTACCGAGAAGGAGTCGGCGAGAGTGACGCTCGCCACCGGATCAACCGCCTAGCACAATCCTTGGCACTGGAAGAAGAAGACGATGTGGGCCCGCCCTGTTTCGGCCCCCACATCCGTGACAAGCCCTCCCCCAAAGGGTTCTCTCTCGAGAGAGACACGCCAAATACAACGGCTCCGTGAAGCCAGAAGATTGGCTGATCGATTACTCCACCGCAGTTCGCATAGCAAGCGACAACAGGCGTGTTGCCGTGAAGTACGTCCCCCTCATGCTCCAAGGCACGACACGCACCTGGCTCAATAGCCTCAACCCTACAGCGTCAACAGCTAGCTAGACTTCACGGAATTCTTCATCCGCAAGTTCACCAGCACATACACGCGGCCTCCCAAGCCTCGCCAGCTATCCTTGTGTGTTAAAAGGCCCAACAAATCAACACGCGACTACCTCACGCGTTGGGCCGAGCTCCGCAATTCCTGCGAGGGGGTGCACGAGGTTCAAGCCATAGAATACTTCACCACCGGGTGCAGAGAAGGCACCCTCCTCAAGCATCAACTTCTCTGCGACGAGCCGACTACCCTCGACGAGCTGCTGATCATAGCCGACAAGTATGCCAGGGCTGACTCTTCGATGAAGACGGATACGTCTGCGTCGTAACTACTTTTCCAAACACTTTTGCCCTTGTTTTGGACTCTAACTTGTATGATTTGAATGGAACTAACCCGGACTGACGCTGTTTTCAGCAGAATTGCCATGGTGTTGTTTTATGTGCAGAAAATAAAAGTTCTCGGAACGACCTGAAACTCCATGGAATATCTTAGGATAATTAATAAAAAATCCTCGCAAATGATGAAGACCAGGGGGCCCACACCCTGTCCATGAGGGTGGGGGCCCCCCTGGGCGCGCCCCCCTACCTCGTGGGCCCCCTGGTGGTCCTCCGACGCCAACTCCAACTCCATATATTGTCCTTCGGGGAGAAAAAATCAAAGAGAAGAAATCATCGCGTTTTACGATACGGAGCCGCTGCCAAGCCCTAATCTCTCTCGGGAGGGCTGATCTAGAGTCTGTTCGGGGCTCCGGAGAGGGGAATTCATCGCCATCGTCATCATCAACCATCCTCCATCACCAATTTCATGATGCTCACCGCCGTGCGTGAGTAATTGCATCGTAGGCTTGCTGGACGGTGATGGGTTGGATGAGATTTATCATGTAATCGAGTTAGTTTTGTTAGGGTTTGATCCCTAGTATCCACTATGTTCTGAGATCCATGTTGCTATGACTTTGCTATGCTTAATGCTTGTCACTAGGGCCCGAGTGCAATGATTTGAGATCTGAACCTATTATGTTTTCATGAATATATGTGAGTTCTTGATCCTATCTTGCAAGTCTATAGTCACCTACTATGTGTTATGATCCGGCAACCCCGAAGTGAAAATAATTGGAACCACTCCCGGTGATGACCTTAGTTTGAGGAGTTCATGTATTCACTATGTGTTAATGCTTTGTTCTGGTTCTCTATTAAAAGGAGGCCTTAATATCCCTTAGTTTCCAATAGGACCCCGCTGCCACGGGAGGGAAGGACAAAAGATGTCATGCAAGTTCTTTTCCATAAGCACGTATGACTATATTCGGAATACATGCCTACATTACATTGATGAACTGGAGCTAGTTCTGTGTCACCCTATGTTATGACTGCTACATGATGAACCACATCCGGCATAATTATCCATCATTGATCCGGTGCCTACGAGTTTTCCATATACTAGTTCTCGCTTATTTACTTTTCTATTGTTAGTGTTACAATCACTACAAAATACCAAAAACATTACTTTTGCTGTCTTTCCTTTTGTTACCGTTACCATTACTATCATATTACTTTGCTACTAAACACTTTGCTGCAGATACTAAGTTTCCAGGTGTGGTTGAATTGACAACTCAGCTGCTAATACTAGAGAATATTCTTTGGCTCCCCTTGTGTCGAATCAATAAATTTGGGTTGAATACTCTACTCTAGAAAACTGTTGCGATCCCCTATACTTGTGGGTTATCAAGACCTTTTTTTGGCGCCGTTGCCGGGGAGCATAGCTCTATTCTTTGAGTCACTTGGGATTTATATCTGCTGGACACTATGAAGAACTTGAAAGATGCTAAGACCAAGATTTTGCCCTCAACTATGAGGGGAGGTAGGGAACTGCCATCTAGCCTTGCACTAGATTCTCCTTCTGTTATAAGTAAGCTTGCGACACCTAAACCTGCTACTTCTACGAATTCTGATATGTCGCATGTTATTGATGATGCCACTTCTGCTATGCATGATACTTATGATGAAACCACTTCTATGCTTGATACTACTGTGCCCCTTGGTGAATTTCTTGATGAGCAAATTGCTAGGTCTGAAGAAAGAGAAATTATTACACCTGAATACAATGATGAGAGTGATGATGAAAATATGCCTCCTATTCCTGAAGGTTATCTTTTTGATGCAAAATCTTCTGCCGCTATTTTTGCTTGCCAGGATAGATATGAACTTAAGAGGTTGCTAGTTAAATGGATTAAAGAATCTTTTAGAGATAGAATGAGACCCGACCCTGCTTTTGCTACTTCACCTATTTGTGTTCCCGATAAGGATTATTATGATTTTTCTGTTGATCCAGATATAATTACTTTGGTTGAATCTGATCCTTTCTATGGCTATGAATCTGAAACTGTTGTGGCACATATTACTAAGTTGAATGATATAGCTGCCCTGTTTACTAATAATGAGAGATCGCGCTACCTTTATTTACTCAAAATATTTCCATTCTCGTTAAAGGGTGATGCTAAGATATGGTTTAATTCTCTTGATCCTGGTTGTGTGCAAAGTCCCTAGGATATGATTTATTACTTCTCTGCTAAATATTTCCCTGCTCATAAGAAACAAGCAGCCTTGAGGGAAATATATAACTTTGTGCAAATTGAAGAAGAGAGTCTCCCACAAGCTTGGGGGAGGCTTCTCAAGTTACTTAATGCTTTGCCTGATCATCCTCTTAAGAAACCTGAAATACTTGATATCTTTTATAACGGACTAACTGATGCTTCCAGAGATTACCTGGATAGTTGTGCTGGTTCTCTTTTCAGGGAAAGAATGCCGGATGAAGCGGAAATTCTATTGAACAATTTGACAAATGAAAATAATTGGGCACCTCCCGAGCCAGCTCCTGAGCCAATTTCTGAGCCAATTATTGAGCCTATTCCTAAACCAACTCCGAAGAAGAGAGGTGTTCTATTTCTCAGTCCTGAAGATATGCAAGAGGCAAAGAAATCTACAAAAGAAAAAGTTATTAAAGCTGAAGATGTTAAGAATTTACCTCCTATTGAAGAAATACACGGTCTTAATTTACCGCCTGTTGAAGAAGTATATGATCTCAATTACTTATTTACTGAAGAAGCTCCCGATATCCCTACACATGTAGTAAAGGTAAATTCTCTCTATAGATATGATAAAGTTGAAGTCCCTCCTACTAAAATTGCTAGTCAGTGCTTGGATGAGTTTGATAACTTTATGTTTAAGCAAGATGACTTTAATGCTTATTTTGGTAGACAATTAAAACAAGATGCCTATATGATTAAATGCTTGGGTGATTATCTGGCTGATATTAGAGGTGAACTTAAACTTGTTAGCAAACATGCTTCTATGGTTACCACTCAAGTAGAACAAGTACTTAAAGCTCAAAAAGAAGCGCTTGATGAAATGAATAGTAAGAAAAATGATTATGATGTTAGAGTGGCTACTAGAACAGGGTAGAATGACTCAGGAACCTTTGTATCATGAAGGCCACCCTAAGAGAATCGAGCAAGATTCTCAGAGAAATGATATCGATGTACCTAGTTCTTCTAAAAGGAAGAAAAAGAAAAATGATAGGACTTTGCAAACTTCTAGTGAACCTATTGCTGAGCCACCTGAGAATCCAAATGATACTTCTATTTCTGATGCTGAAACACAATAAGGTGATGAACATGAACCTAGTGATAATGTTAATGATAATGATCATGTTAGTGCTCAACCTAGTAATGATAATGATGTAGAAGTTGAACCTGCTGTTGATCTTGATAACCCACAATCAAGGAATCAACACTATGATAAAAGAGACTTCGTTGCTAGGAAACATTGTAAAGAAAGAGAACCATGGGTTCAGAAACCCATGCCATTTCCTCCGAAACCATCCAAGAAAAAGGATGATGAGGATTTTGAGCGCTTTGCTGAAATGATTAGACCTATCTATTTGCGTATGCGATTAACTGATGTGCTCAAAACAAATCCTTATTCTAAGTATATGAAGGATATTATTACTAATAAAAGAAAGATACCTGAAGCTGAAATTTCCACCATGCTTGCTAATTATACTTTTAAGGGTGGAATACCAAAGAAACTTGGAGATCCCGGAGTACCTACTATACCATGCTCCATTAAGAGAAATTATGTTAAAACTGCTTTATGTGATCTCGGAGCTGGTGTTAGTGTTATGTCACTCTCTTTATATCGTAGACTTGACTTAAATAAGTTGACACCTACTGAAATATCTTTGCAAATGGCTGATAAATCAACTGCTATACCTGTCGGTATTTGTGAGGATGTGCCTGTTGTGGTTGCAAACGTTACTATTTTAACGGACTTTGTTATTCTTGATATTCCTGAGGATGATAGTTGTCACATCCCTAGTTCTGGTATGCACTAGACTAGCCCTTCATGTGTGCATCATGTTTAAATTTCAATTAAAGTTGAAATGGGGATTGTTCAAACCCTATCACCAGATCAAATCAAATAGGTTCAACCTAAAATAATCTTCAATGAACCCAAAATGCCTTTGGAAATGTTCATGATTTTTGATAAAGGTGAAAACCTCTGCCAAACTGATGAGCATATTTCTTGGCCATTTATGGATTTTTGAATTAACTCATATTATATTTGAATTGGGGCATTTAAATTCTAAAAATATTTTAAATGCTCTAATAAATTCTGAGAATAGTTGAGGGCTATTGGGAATAATCCAGTATGTGCCCAAAATTTATTTCAGGATTTTGTAAAGTGATTTAGTATTTTACTAAATCCAAAAAAAGAAAGACAGAAAATAGAAAACATTAATAAAAGGAGAGAGAGAGAAAGGTTTACCTGGGCCACCTACCTGCTGCCGCACCGGCCCAGCTCCTGTTCCGGCCCAACCCACCACCGCCTGGCTCCCTGTCGCCTTCCTTCTCGCGCCAGTAGGCAGGGGCACGTGCCCGGCGCGCGCGGCCACACGCCGGCCACCTCCTCCCTGCCTGGCTGCCTCCTCCTCCCCGTGGACGTCTCCCGCGACGCCACGCCATCCCCGCAGAACCCCCTCGAGCACTCCTCGCCCTATCTCCCCTCCCCTGTCTCTCTCACGCGCGTCCACCGAGCGCGGTCGTCGACGCCGACTGCCGTACACGCAGCCACAGCCATCCCAGCTCCTCCCCATGCCGTCCCCTACGTCCTCCTCGACGCCTTGAAGCTCCCCCTCAATGCGAGCATCGTCGGACGCATGTCACCTTGCCATCAACCCGTCTTCTCCGCGCACGGCCGCCAGATCGCCATCATCGCCCGTCGCCTCCAAGCCTCCCCCGAGGCCACCGAGCCGCTCGTCTGACCCGCCATGAGCTCCTCCTTCATCCCCCTCTCTCCCCTTGCTTGATTGCGCCGCATAGTCATCGTTTCCATCGAGCCCGAGAGCCCTCCGCCTCCGGCCATGGCACCGCCGTGGTCTAAGCCACCATAGCCCGCATCCGCGCGCATCACCATGCTCAGAAGCTCTGCACGCCACCGCCAGTTGCTTTCCCAGCGCACCATAGCCGCGTCCCCGCACCCGGCCGAACTTCGGCCGCTGCTCCGCCCGTCGCCGCCGCCGTTACGCTGCACCCCGGCAACTCCCGCTGCCTCCTTTAGATGTGCCGCACCGCCAGCTCGCCGTAGCCGCAAACCACGCGCGAAACGATGCTTTGTAGTGCTGTCCCGAGCAACTCCGGCGAGCTTCCGCCGCGGTTTTGGTCGCCGCCGGCCAACTCCGGCGGGCTGACGTGGCGCCACCATTAGTTACTAATGATCCAACTAATCACCGTCCCATGCCACTAAAAGCCGGCCCTACCGTCTAACTAAACATGGTTTAGTTTTTGTTTAGATTAAATTAACCCCGCTGGTCCCACAGGTCAATTTGACCCGGCCACGTCACCTGTTGACCCGACCCCACCTGTCAGTGACACAAACAACACAGGGTCACTGACCAGTGGACCCCACTAGTCAGTTTTGATCCGGGCAGCCCTGTTGACTCTGCTGAGCTCAGCATGACACCATGCTGACGCAATATTTCTTTTCTGGAATTTAGTTTCTTTTCTAAATAATCAGGGAAATTCCAGAAAATACCACAAACTTCTAAAAGTCTTATAAATTCAACCGTAGCTCCAAATCAAATAATTTATATATGAAAAATGATCAGAAAAATTCTATATATCCATCTGTACCATTTTCATGCATTTTAGAACAACTTATGACTACTATTTAGGACAATTCAATTAAATGACATTTAAACCTTCACATATGGAGTTTGAATTTGAATCTTGGATTCCAACCAACTTCATTTAACTTGTAGCTAGTTGCATTAGCTCAAAGCACAACATATTGCCATGTCACATTCATGCATCGTATTGTTGCATTGCATTGATTGTGTTCTCCCTTGTTTGTCGGTATTTGTCCCCTCTCAGTAGACGATGTTCCGACGATGAGTTCGATGACACCGATGAAGAGCTATATCTTCTTCAGAAGTGCCAGGCAAGCAAAACCCCCTTGTTCATTCCGATAAAATCCCACTCTCTCGCTTCTGCTCTCTTTTACTGCATTAGGACAACAACGATTCATCTGTTACTTGCTGTGGTAGCAGAACCCCTTTATCCTCTGCATGACCTGTCATTGCCACAGTAAATAGATAAAACCCACTAGCATGAGTAGGATTTGTTTGAGCCCTGATGTGCCTACTCATTCATGCTTGTTTGTCATGCCTGCTACTACTTAGAGTTGAGTCAGGTCTGATTCATCGGGGGTGAATCAGAGGTGTGTGAACATGTCCTACTGATGAGAGCTAAGTGTGTGAACACGATTTGGTAAAGGTAGCGGTGAGAGGCCATG
The DNA here is from genome assembly GCF_002162155.2 of Triticum dicoccoides. Taxonomy (NCBI): domain Eukaryota; kingdom Viridiplantae; phylum Streptophyta; class Magnoliopsida; order Poales; family Poaceae; genus Triticum; species Triticum dicoccoides. The sequence continues at coordinate 167,434,188 of NC_041383.1, forward strand.
TAGGAGTACATGGTGGGTTGTCTCATTGCAGCCGTCCTCAGGAACTAAGTTCTGTGTTTGTGATCCATGAACAGCTACTACCACACATTGGGATCCTTAATTGACTCTCTCGACTTATTAATCAACTCGATCTCTGTCCAGGAGTTGCAACTAGTTTCTGGTGTTTGTAGGTAGTGTTAGTAATCTACCAAGTGGCACCCGGTACAGGTGGGCTTGGGACAGACTAGGCACAGTGGCCCGGTGTACCAAGTAGCACCCGGATGGTGGGCTTGGGAACCCTGCACACATCGTTTGGGGCCGTGAGCGACACCCAGGCCGGATATCCTTACGGATGGAACCCGAATAGGCGATAAACCTGGACGAGAGACTTGTGTGGTTAGTCAGGTCGTGGCCGACACCCTCGCTGGGCTTCCGCTTGAAGGTTGCCGAGAACATGTCGTGTAAACGGCGGTAAGTGGTGAGAGCGTGTGTGAAGAAGTACACCCCTGCAGGGTTAACATCATCTATTCGAATAGCCATGTCCGCGGTAAAGGACTTCTGGGTTGCCTGTACAGTTCATAGATAACTTGAAGTGGATACTCTAAAATACGCAAGATAAGCGTGAGTGCTATGGATGGCATTCTCGTAGGGGGACGTGAGCGGATCCATAGTGGTGTATTGATATGGTGAATATGTGGACTCGTGTGCGCCACCTCAAAAGAGTTACTTGCAGTCGTAGTTTAGGATAGCCACCGAGTCAAAGCTGGCTTGCTGCAGTTAAACCCCACCATCCCCTTGTTGATAATGATGCATATGTAGTTAGATCTGATGTAAGTCTTGTTGGGTACATTTGTACTCATGTTGCTTAATTTACGTTTTCGCAGAGAGACTTCAGTCTTGCTAGTAGTACTGCGTGGACTTCGACGTTTAGCTTGTTACCTCAGCTACGATCTTGTGCCCTCGGCAGGATCTGATAGACAGTCAGGCTTCTCAGCCTTTTTCTTTTGTAGATGTCTGTACTCAGACATGTTAAGCTTCCGCTTGTGCTTGACTTGTTTGCTCTGAATGTTGGGTCATGAGACCCATGATTGTAATATCTCGCTCCTCGGAGCCTATTGAATAAAATGCTTGAGTCATAGAGTCATGTGGTGATGCCATGTTGTATTTGCACATATCGAGCATATTGTGTGTATGCTATTGAAATGCTTGGTATGTGTGGGATCTGACTATCTAGTTGTTTATCCTTAGTAGCCTCTCTTACCGGGAAATGTCTCCTTGTGTTTCCACTGAGCATGGTAGCTTGCTACTGCTCCGGAACACTTAGGCTGGCCGGCATGTGTCCTTCTTCGTTCCTGTGTCTGTTCCCTCGGGGAAATGTCACGTGATGAATTCCGGAGTCCTGTTAGCCCGCTACAGCCCGGTTCACCGGAGTCCTGCTAGCCCAGTGCTACAGCCTGGATTCACTTGCTGATGACCGACACGTTCGTTGTTGGGTCATGTATGCATGTCCCTGTAAGTTAGCGCACTTTGGGTTCACGACTAGCCATGTCAGCCCGGATTCTTTGTCATATGGATGCTAGCGGCACTATCATATACTTGAGCCAAAAGGCGCAAACGGTCCCGGGCCAGGTATGGTGCCACCCGTGGGAATACCGTGCGTGAGGCCGCAAAGTGATATGATGTGTTACATGCTAGATTGGTGTGACTTAGGATCGGGGTCCTGACAGCTTTTGGTATCAGAGCCTGACTGCCTGTAGGATTACCAAGCCAAACTGGCCGAAGTTGAGTCTAGAAATGCTTTAGTTATATAAGGGAATTGATTGTGGGATGGAACGTAAGGCTCTTTTTACTCCTTATACCTTATGCCCTTCTGATCTGAGTCATCTTATCTTTCCTATGGGTTAAGGAACTAGGCTTTCTCTTCTTTCTATTAGGATCACGTGTTACCAATCCGTAGACTCATATTATTGTTAGATTTAAGCTTGAGTTCAGTTCCTACTACTTCTGTATGTTAACTGTTGATCTCGAAACCTTGATATTGTGCTTCTGAGTGGCTATGCCACCATTTTTGTAGCATGTCTCCAATCCTTTTCGAGCATTTACAGCCGTTATGCTGTCCATGTCATCCCAGGTTTCTAAACAATCTGATGCACTTGCAAAATCCTTTCCCTCTGGTTTCGATGTTCCTTTATGCCAGCTCAATCACACTAATTGTTGAGTTGAGGTATTCTATTGCCTCGACATATATGTTGGAATTATTATTATGACCCTAGGTGTCTTAGGGGATCATCTAGTAGTCTAGCCATGTTTTGTGATCCGAGTGTGATGATTCTGGCCTTTATTCTTGAAAGCATCCTATGATGCCACTTAGTAGTAGGTATTCTATTCCTGGGTCTTGAACCCAATATTCACTCTACTCATTCATGTTGATAGTGTTTGCTAGTTCCTTTAGAATATTAGTAACCTTTGCGATAGTCTTCGAGGTCCGTGGTATATCATTTTTCCAATACCATGAACCATTATGGCAGAAGTTCTTTGAACCAAAAGATCACAACCAGAGTGCTCTTGATGAGTCCTCCATTCATAGTTGTGGATCTGCTAGTCCTTCCTCTTCCGCATGGGTTATCCGGAAGAAATATGTTGAACTTGTTCGACATACTAACCTATGCATCCACAACTCAGAAAGATATATGTTCCTTTGAGTTGTCCCTCCTTATTTGTTTTCTGACCTTCGTCTATCAATTGATAGTCAAGAGTATGCGTGCATTTGTTCATCGATGCCTGTCACTCTTGTGGTCCGTCAAGCCATTCTATTCCAGAATGACTAGGAGAAACAAACTCCAGTACCTCATCCATATCCAGGATTGGGTCAAAGCAGTTGTGCTCCGCAGATCAAATACTAATCCAGCTTTTGTTCTGCTCCACCTTGGAGTATTACCATCTTTATATCAATAATATCATGGGAATTGCACACCCTCTTATGAATTCTTGATGCAGTGATATTTCTCGCCATCATTATTCACTCCTCGGTCCCCGTGTTGTTGAAACCGGAATGCCGACATGTGAACTATGATGTGTGAAATCAATCCTCCTAGAAACCTTGTTGCTTGGTAGTTAAAGGACAATAATTTCATTCTTAGTGTGTTGGTTCTTGAATCATCATTCTAAGATAGATCGTGCTACCTAGTCCTTATTTCCGGTGCACCTTTCGATCAATGAGTTGGGGCTATGCCAATCCCTTTCTTATTTGATCATCTCATCTTGCCCTGAAAATCAAGTTTGTTCTCGAGCTTAATATCATATCGGTGGTTCGTGATTTTCCGGATATCTTCACGGAAGTATCACCAGGCTGTCCCCTGACTGTTATGTTGAGCTCGTGATCAAGTTGGTTTTCTTATAAACCACCCCTTCTCCAAGAACCTGTGTTGGATACCCCTGAGCTAGTTGGTTTAGCTAAACAATAACTTGGAGAGTTGGAAGATAAAGCTTTGCTTAACTTAGTTCATCTCTAAGGGATATCTTCTGTGTGTGTGTGTTGAAGAAAGATGATATCTTCATCGATTGGTCCCTGTGATCAGTTGTTGGACCTATCATCTTATCCAATCTTTGATTTGAGTGTGGGCTATTCTCAAATCAAATCAGAACCAATGATGTTCGTAACGTTGTCTTACTCGTGGCTTTTCCTTGAGCATACTCCTTTATATCTTTTGGTCTGACCAATGCTATCACCGTGTTCACATAACTATGGAATTCCATTTATATGGTCATCCAGATGACTTGTTGTTGAGCCCATCAGCAGCATTTTATCTTCTCCATGATCATGTTGAACATCCATCTAGTGTTGGAAACTTTTGTAAACATTACCTCCGTGTTCCATTCATGAGGTATATGTTTGGATGAAAGAAGTGACTTTCTCTAATTCACGTGCACTTGGTGTAAGTTGCCGCCGTGGATCCGAGAAAGATTGTTTTTTGCTTCCTTTGGAATCGTCCCAAGTCAGTCATGCATGTGCGAAGTACTCTATGGTTTGATAGGTTGGCCACCTCCATTCTATATGTGTTCCTAGCACACCAAGCCACTGATTGATTTGTTCAGGGAGAAGAAGCTCCTTCTTAAGAATCATGACTTATGTTAGGACTTCGTTATCCTCGATGATGGTTCCCTACCAGAACTCGGCAGTGTTTTATTATAAGACTACTATGTGGTCATGCTTGTCTCGGACAACGTGTTCACATGTTGTAGCAGAACCAGCTCATGTTTTGGAGCTTGCTATCGTAGTTCATCTCCCAAGAATCTCGCAACGTCATCTTGTCGATTTGTGTTGCAAACTTTCATTTTTCCTTCTAGACTTGATGAGTCTGGAATATCCTAACACCAACCAGATCTGAATCTCAAGCAGATATGATGGTTGGAACTTTTCCCAAGAACTATAATATGGGTCTCTCCATAATCGATAAAGTGGATGTCGTGGCCAACACACCCAGCCGGAAGACCTATTATTGTAGTATCCTGTTTGAGGAAGTTGGCCACCTCCCCATAAGGATTTCGTAGGGTTTTACTCCAATAAGTTACTCCTTATGGATTCTTGTGCTCCCGAAGTCCGACCTTTTACTTGATGTTCTAGTTATCAAACCATATCTATAAATGGGTTGTGCTAGCACATCAAGGAGAACATTAGAAGCGGAGTGCTAAATGTCTCTCGTTCAATCATTCAGATTTCGTCCCTTGGCCTCGCCAAGGTGAAATCCGAGAAGGTTATCTTCCTTTGCATCTGCATCGTCCATCGCTGTTCATCATAGTAGTATGTTGTGTTGCTAGGATCCTTGACACGAATATTGGTAAAACCTTGATGAATATGGAAGTGCTCAAGTTCTTGAGAGCACGCACAAGCGCTAGGTGTTATCATCGGCTCTAACTGGGATCGCTCTCAGTTTCCTCGGTTATGCTATAACTTTTCAAACAAGTGGACTCACTATCTACTGTTGAGCTTCTCCCTAGTTACTAAAATCATCCCTTGTGTTGTTTTCAACAAGGTAATCCACATCATCCATTCTAGTCCCAGTATGTTATTCTATCGAACTCCTCCAAATGATCGATTGTGATTTGCCTTAAGCTGGTATAAAGAGTTTCAATGATCTCTGAATCAAAGGTAATTCTTTTTGCCACTTAAGGGGATATATCTACGAGTCACCCTCCTCCAAGATGTCTCGTTATGGTATCATGGCAATTCAACTCCTCGCTACGTTGACAACCGTTCACCACCCTCTTAAGTGTGGAATTGGTTTCTACCTAGTGAACCTTTCTCATCTGTTCCACACCATCTCTCTAGATGTATGCTTCGTGTCTCAGCTTGAGAGATGTTGCTATGTCTCATTCCCTGAGTTGATCCTGAGTTGTTTGACCTTCAATAAGATAAATCCTTTTAGACTTTTCCCTATCCTCTCTTTGTCATGTTGGCTTGAGTTCTTAGAGGAAGACATCGAGTCAAAGATGGTGATCGAATCAACGTTCTTATGAAGTGCAATCCTGGATCGTGACGATTGTGTTAGTTTGCGATCCCCCTTCATCTTACCCTACGCTTGAATCTCGGGACGAGATTCTTGTTTAGTGGGGGTGAGTTGTCACATCCCTAGTTCTGGTATGCACTAGACTAGCCCTTCATGTGTGCATCATGTTTAAATTTCAATTAAAGTTGAAATGGGGATTGTTCAAACCCTAGCACCAGATCAAATCAAATAGGTTCAACCTAAAATAATCTTCAATGAACCCAAAATGCCTTTGGAAATGTTCATGATTTTTGATAAAGGTTAAAACCTCTGCCAAAATGATGAGCATATTTCTTGGCCATTTATGGATTTTTGAATTAACTCATATTATATTTGAATTGGGGCATTTAAATTCTATAAATATTTTAAATGCTCTAATAAATTCTGAGAATAGTTGAGGGCTGTTGGGAATAATCCAGTATGTGCCCACAATTTATTTTAGGATTTTATAAAGTGATTTAGTATTTTACTAAATCCAAAAAAACAAAGACAGAAAATAGAAAACATTAATAAAAGGAGAGAGAGAGAGAAAGGTTTACCTGGTCCACCTACCTACTGCCGCACCGGCCCAGCTCCTGTTCCAGCCCAACCCACCACCGCCTGGCTCCCTGTCGCCTTCCTTCTCGCGCCAGTAGGCAGGGGCATGTGCCACCTCCTCCCTGCCTGGCTGCCTCCTCCTCCCCCTGGATGTCTCCCGCGACACCATGCCATCCCCGCAGAACCCCCTCGAGCACTCCTCGCCCTCTCTCCCCTCCCCTGTCTCTCTCACGCGCGTCCACCGAGCGCGGTCGTCGACGCCGACCGCCGTACACGCAGCCACAGCCATCCCAGCGCCTCCCCGTGCCGTCCCCTACGTCCTCCTCGACGCCTTGAAGCTTCCCCTCAACGCGAGCATCGCCAGACGCCCTGTCGCCTCGCCATCAACCCGTCTTCTCCCTGCACGGCCGCCAGATCGCCATCGCCGCCCGTCGCCTCCAAGCCTCCCCCGAGGCCACCGAGCCGCTTGTCTGACCCACCGTGAGCTCCTCCTTCGACCCCCTCTCTCCCCTTGCTCGATTGCGCCGCATAGTCGTCGTTTCCATCGAGCCCGAGAGCCCTCCGCCTCCGGCCATGGCGCCGCCATGGTCTGAGCCACCATAGCCCGCATCTGCGCGCGTCACCATGCTCAGAAGCTCCGCAGGAAGCCAACGCCACCGCCAGTTGCTTTCCCGGGGCACCGTAGCCGCGTCCCCGCACCCGGCCGAACTTCGGCCGCCGCTCCGCCCGTCGCCGCCGCCGTTACACTGCACCCCGGCACCTCCCGCTGCCTCCTTTAGATGCACCGCACCGCCAGCTCGCGGTAGCCGCAAACCACGCGCGAAACGATGCTCTGTAGTGCTGTCTCGAGCAACTCCGGCGAGCTTCCGCCGCGGTTTTGGTCGCCGCCGGCCAACTCCGGCGGGCTGACGTGGCGCCACCATTAGTTACTAATGATCCAACTAATCACCGCCCCGTGCCACTGACAGTCGGCCCTACCGTCTAACTAAACATGGTTTAGTTTTTGTTTAGATTAAATTAACCCCGCTGGTCCCACAGGTCAATTTGACCTGGCCACGTCACCTGTTGACCCGACCCCACCTATCAGTGACACAAACAACACTGGGTCACTGACCAGTGGACCCCACTGGTCAGTTTTGACCGGGGCAGCCCTGTTGACTCTACTGAGCTCAGCATGACGCCATGCTGACGCAATATTCCTTTTCTGGAATTTAGTTTATTTTCTAAATAATCAGGGAAATTCCAGAAAGTACCACAAACTTCTAAAAGTCATATAAATTCCAGAAAGTACCACAAACTTCTAAAAGTCAGAAAAATTCAATCTATGCATGTTAGAACAACTTATGACTACTATTTAGGACAATTCAATTAAATGACATTTAAACCTTCACATATGGAGTTTGAATTTGAATCTTGGATTCAAACCAACTTCATTTAACTTTTAGCTAGTTGCATTAGCTCAAAGCACAACATATTGCCATGTCACATTCATGCATCATATTGTTGCATTGCATTGATTGTGTTCTCCCTTGTTTGTCGATATTTGTCCCCTCTCAGTAGACGACGTTTCGACGATGAGTTCGATGACACCGATGAAGAGCTATATCTTCTTCAGAAGTGCCAGGCAAGCAAAACCCCCTTGTTCATTCCGATAAAATCCCACTCTCTCGCTCCTGCTCTCTTTTACTGCATTAGGACAACAACGATTCATCTGTTACTTGCTGCGGTAGCTGAACCCCTTTATCCTCTGCATGACCTGTCATTGCCACAGTAAATAGATGAAACCCACTAGCATGAGTAGGAATTGTTTGAGCCCTGATGTGCTACTCATTCATGCTTTTTTGTCATGCCTGCTACTGCTTAGAGTTGAGTCAGTTCTGATTCATCGGGGATGAATCGGAGGTGTGTGAACATGTCCTACTGATGAGGGCTAAGTGTGTGAACACGATTTGGTAAAGGTAGCGGTGAGAGGCCATGTAGGAGTACATGGTGGGTTGTCTCATTGCAGCCGTCCTTAGGAAATGAGTTATGTGTTTGTGATCCATGAACAGCTACAACCACACATTGGGATCCTTAATTGACTCTCTCGACTTATTAATCAACTCGATCTCTGTCCAGGAGTTGCAACTAGTTTCTGGTGTTTGTAGGTAGTGTTAGTAGTCTACCAAGTGGCACCCAGTACAGGTGGGCTTGGGACAGACTAGGCACAGTGGCCCGGTGTACCAAGTAGCACCCGGATGGTGGGCTTGGGAACCCTGCACACATCGTTTGGGGCCGTGAGCGACATCCCGGCCGGATCTCCTTGCGGATGGAACCTGAATAGGCGATAAACCTGGACGAGAGACTTGTGTGGTTAGTCAGGTCGTGGCCGACACCCTCGCTCGGCTTCCGCTTGAAGGTTTCCGAGTACATGTCGTGTAAATGGCGGTAAGTGGTGAGAGCGTGTGTGAAGAAGTACACCCCTGCAGGGTTAACATCATCTATTCGAATAGCTGTGTCCGCGGTAAAGGACTTCTGGGTTGCCTGTACAGTTCATAGATAACTTGAAGTGGATACTCTAAAATACGCAAGATAAGCGTGAGTGCTATGGATGGCGTTCTCGTAGGGAGATGTGAGCGGATCCATAGTGGTGTATTGATATGGTGAATATGTGGACTCGTGTGCGCCACCTCAAAAGAGTTACTTGCAGTCGTAGTTCAGGATGGCCACCGAGTCAAAGTTGGCTTGCTGCACTTAAACCCCACCATCCCCTTGTTGATAATGATGCATATGTAGTTAGATCTCATGTAAGTCTTTCTGGGTACATTTGTACTCACGTTGCTTAATTTATGTTTTTGCAAGGAGACTTCAGTCTCGATAGTAGTACCGCGTGGACTTCGACGTTTAGCTTGTTACCTCAGCTACGATCTTGTGCCCTTGGCAGGATCTGATAGACAGTCAGGCTTCTCAGCCTTTTTCTTTTGTAGATGTCTGTACTCAGACATGTTAAGCTTCCGCTTGTGCTTGACTTGTTTGCTCTGAATGTTGGGTCATGAGACCCATGATTGTAATATCTCGCTCCTCGGAGCCTATTGAATAAAATGCTTGAGTCATAGAGTCACGTGGTGATGCCATGTTGTATTTGCACATTTTGAGCATATTGTGTGTATGTTATTGAAATGCTTGGTATGTGTGGGATGTGACTATCTAGTTGTTTATCCTTAGTAGCCTCTCTTACCGGGAAATGTATCCTTGTGTCTCCATTGAGCATGGTAGCTTGCTACTGCTCCTGAACACTTAGGATGGCCGGCATGTGTCCTTCTTCGTTCCTGTGTCTGTCCCCTCGGGGAAATGTCACGTGATGAATTCCGGAGTCCTGTTAGCCCGCTACAGCCCGGTTCACCGAAGTCCTGCTAGCCCAGTGCTACAGCCTGGATTCACTCGCTGATGACCGACACGTTCGTTGTTGGGTCATGTATGCATGTCCCTGTAAGTTAGCGCCACTTTGGGTTCACGACTAACCATGTCAGCCCGGGTTCTTTGTCATATGGATGCTAGCGGCACTATCATATACGTGAGCCAAAAGGCGCAAACGGTCCCGGGCCAGGTAAGGTTGCACCCGTGGGAATACCGTGCGTGAGGCCGCAAAGTGATATGATGTGTTACATGCTAGATCGGTGTGACTTAGGATTGGGGTCCTGACAATAGTATGTCTATTATTCTTGGAAGACCTTTCCTTAATACTGCAGGGGCTGTTATTGATTGCAACAATAGCAATGTCACTTTTCGTGTTAATGGCAATGAGCACATGGTACACTTTCCGAGGAAACAACCTCAGGTTCACAGTATCAGCTCTATTGGAAAAATCCCATCGGTTATATTCGGAGGTTTTGAATTTCCTCTCCCTACTATCAAGAAAAAGTATGATATACTTATTGTTGGGGATTTTCATATCCCCGTTGAGGTAACTTAGTGCTATTCGAAATTTCTCCGGTTCCGTGTTAATCGGAATGAGCTCATTAACAAGACTTGATCAACCTTGTTAGTGGATTCTTATTGATGAACATGAGATGGATGAAACTAAAAGCACAACCTTCTGTACCCTCTTTATATTTTCTGTTATTTAGTAGAAATAAAGTAAAATAGTATTTTTTTGTCAGTCTCCCGACTTATCCGTGCAATATAAAAATATCCCGAAAATAAAAGTCCTTAGAATGCCATGCCAATTTAATATGATTTTTTCGGGAATATTTAAGAATTTACTGTGCACAAATCACCGCGGGGGGAGCTGCCACCTGGTCATGAGGGTGGAGGGCGCGCCCTACCCCCCTGGGCACGCCCCCTGCCTCGTGGGCCCATGTTGGCCCTCCTCCACTTATTCCTGGACCCATCTTCTTCCTCTGTCTCACACAAACACAAAAAACCAACTCAAGCACGAGTTCCAGCCCCCGTTTCTGTGATTTTCGATCTCCTTGCTCAAAGCACCTCTCGCAAAACTGCTTGGGGAGATTGTTCCTTGGTATGTGACTCCTCCATTGGTCCAATTAGTTTTTGTTCTAGTGCTTTATTCTTTGCAAATTTGTGCTGCATAGGTGACCATGTTCTTGAGCTTGCATGACAAATTTGTATGGTTCCAAGTAGTTCCAATTCTTTATATAGGCTCTAGGCACTTGTAGGAGTTGTTGCTATCAATTTTATTGAAGTTGGTTCACTTTTATTTGAAGCTACTAAAATTTTCAGATTGTTTCAGAAATAATGAAGAGATTTTTGAGGGGCTCATCGAGCCGAAGCTCGAAGGAAAAACAAAACGAAGAAGAACAGAAGCCCAAATTTAATGTACCTTGCACCGCGGAGGTCCGGCCTTGTGAATGGCCTTCCGATGACTTCTTGAGGGGAGCCGGGATTTATGAAGATTTCTATTTATTTATTGAGAATGTTGGCCTCACCGACTTCCTCCGCGACCAACGTCATCAGTATCTCTTACTCACAAATACTTTTGTGCAAAATTTCTACTTTTTCCCTAAGAGTTCACCTCCATCGGTAGAATTTCATTTATATGACGTTGTTAAGAGGATGCCATTAGCTGAATTTTGCGAGGTTTGCAAAATACCTTTTGAGGGCACCTTGGATGAACCACACCGTAACGAAATAGAAGCTTTTATTAACACTATCACGGTGGGAGAAACCAGGAAGGTTTCTGATGCAAGAATCACTACCATACATTTTCCTGTTTTACGCTACTTTGCCTTATTTGCCAGTCGATGCCTGATAGGTCACGGAAACTGTGGAAGTATCCCTGATGTTATCATTTTGTTCCATGGTTTATATCGAAATAACTCTGTTAGTATGGGTGGAATTGTTGCTAGGCGGTTAAGTCTGAACCGTACTGAAGGCCCCATCTTTGGAGGCATTTATGCCTCATGCCTAGCTGAACATTTTGAAATACCTATTAGGCATGAGGAGAAAGAGGAAACATCACTGCCTCGTGCTTATTTAGATTATAGGAGTATGATAGCACATGATTTTCTTGTTAAAAGCCGCGAAGGGGAGCTCAAATATAAATTGTACTTTGATAAACATCACCCTAAGACTATTAGTTTGCCTACCCCCTCTTTGTTTAACTTGTCCGCAGGTCCTCACATTGTTCCGTGGGCGGCCATTCAAGCTTATCGAAATCCTGCACCCGCCTCGGAACCGGAGCCACAAGATGAGCCTCCACGACTATTTGTTTACTCTTGGGATCCAGAGGAGGCTGCCAGCCAGTGGCAGCCGGAGCCTTTTTCGTCACAGTATGACCCCAGCTTCACCTACGGGTATCCGCCAGGCAATCCCTGGCAATAGACCAACTTAGGCCAAAAGCCTAAGCGTGGGGGAGTACGTATTTCCTACCGACATTACATACATGTTCACACACACTCATTGCTAGATGTTGGTGTTCATACTCTTTCACTGTAATATCCATGCTAGTTTATTTTCTTTTCCCACTTTCTTCTTGTGTGTTTAATAAACTTTAAGAAAACCAAAAAATTTAGTAGTAGTTTATTTCTTTGCTGTAGTGATTAAAAAGGAAAACCCAAAAATATTTTCCGTTCTTCTTTTGCTTGTTGGGAGCTTTCCCGTGTAAATAGTTTTCTTTTCCTTTCTTTGGGGGTCGAGAACACCATATTGAAAATGCTTAGTGGCTCTTATATGCATGATTGTCTATTTAACTTAGAGCCCATATTACTTGTCATATCTCTTGAGTTGAATGCTTGCAGATTCCAGCTTAGTCCAATACACGTGCACTCTTATTATTATACACTTCGTTCGGTCATGCAAGTGAAAGGCAATAATGATGATATATGATGGATTTATTGGGATGAGAAAAGCTGGTATGAACTCAACCTCTCTTGTTTTTTTAAAATATGATGATTCATCATTCCTGAGTTAGCTATTATGGAGTAAGCATATTTACAATGACATTTAGAGAATACAGTTGCTTGTGCCATGCTTGATTATCTATGAGTTATAATGGTTTACCTTGCGTGCCAACATGCTATTAGAATGATCATGATGCGGTATGATGGGATGGCATCCTCATTTAAATGAATTGAGTGACTAGACTTGGCACATGTTCACGCATGTAGTTGAATCAAATCAACATAGCCTTCATGATATTTATGTTCATGGTGGATTATATCCTACTCATTCTTGTATTCGGTGTAAATTAATTTTGATGCATGTTTACGACTGTTGTCGCTCTCCCAGTTGGTCGCTTCCCAGTCAATTGCTAGCCTTCACGTGTACTAAGCAGGAATACTGCTTGTGCATCCAAACTCCTTAAACCCCAAAGTTGTTCCATATGAGTCCACTATACCTTCCTATATGCGGTATTTACCTGCCGTTCCAAGTAAATTTGTATGTGCCAAACTCCAAACCTTCAAATGAAATTCTGTTTTGTATACTCGAGCAACTCATGTTCCAACTAGGGTTGTCCTTATCTTCCATGTTAGGTGGTTATTCTCAAGAGGAGTGGACTCTGCTCCTCATTCACGAGAAAATGGCAGGTCACCCGGATGCCTAGTCCCGGGCTTTATGCAAACTAAATCAAAATAACTGCAAACAAAACTCCCCTTGGGACCCGTTGAATGTTGGAGGCACTCGTTGTTTCGAGCAAGCCATGGATTGATGCTTGTGGAGGAAGGGGAGTATAAACTTTAACATTCTATTTGGGAACCGCCTATAATTTGTTTAGCATGGAAGATATCGTCATCTCATAGTTGTTCCGTTGACAGCAAAAGTATGACGCTCAAAATATTATTCAATCTCTATTTTAAAAACTGAGCTCTGGCACCTCTACAAATCCCTGCTTCCCTCTGTGAAGGGCCTGTCTATTTACTTTTATGTTGAGTCATCACCCTTCTTATTAAAAAGCACCCGCTGGAGAGCACACTGCCGTTTGCATTCATTATTATTGGTTTATATCGGGTATGACTTGACTGGATCTCTTTTACCATGAATTACAATGTTTAGTCAGTCCTTGATCTTTGAAGGTGCTCTGCATTTATGTTTTGCGGTCTCAGAAAGGGCTAGCGAGATACCATTTCGTATATCATTTTATGATTATTTTAAGAAAGTGTTGTCATCCGAGTTTTGTTATTATAGCTCGCTAGCTGATTATGCTATTTGATATGAGTAATTGTGAGACCTTTGTGTTATTGTTAGTATGGTTAGTCTATAATATTTGCTGAAACTTGAGTGTTGGCTTTTCATGCTTACAAAAACAAGAGCAAACAGAGTTTGTAAAAGTTTTTCTTTTTCTCTTTCAGTTTGTCAACTAAATTGCTTAAGGACAAGCAAGGGTTTAAGCTTGGGGGAGTTGATACGTCTCCGTCGTATCTACTTTTCCGAACACTTTTGCCCTTGTTTTGGACTCTAATTTGTATGATTTGAATGGAACTAACCCGGACTGACGTTGTTTTCAGCAGAATTGCCATGGTGTTGTTTCATGTGCAGAAAATAAAAGTTCTCGGAACGACCTGAAACTCTACGGAATATCTTAGGATAATTAATAAAAAATCCTCGCAAAAGATGAAAACCAGGGGGCCCACACCCTATCCACGAGGGTGGGGGGCGTGCCCCCCTTCCTCGTGGGCCCCCTGGTGGCCCTCCGACGCCAACTCCAACTCCATATATTGGCCTTCGGGGAGAAAAAATCAAAGAGAAGAAATCATTGTGTTTTACGATACGGAGCCGCCGCCAAGCCCTAATCTCTCTCGGGAGAGCTGATCTGGAGTCCGTTTGGGGCTCGGGAGAGGGGAATTCGTCGCTGTCGTCATCATCGACCATCCTCCATCACCAATTTCATGATGCTCACCGCCGTGCGTGGGTAATTCCATCGTAGGCTTGCTGGAAGGTGATGGGTTGGATGAGATTCATCATGTAATCGAGTTAGTTTTGTTAGGGTTTGATCCCTAGTATCCACTATGTTCTGAGATTGATATTGCTATGACTTTGCTATGCTTAATGCTTGTCACTAGGGCCCGAGTGCCATGATTTCAGATCTGAACCTATTATGTTTTCATGAATATATGTGAGTTCTTGATCCTATCTTGCAAGTCTATAGTCACCTACTATGAGTTATGATCCGGCAACCCCGAAGTGACAATAATCGGAACCACTCCCAGTGATGACCTTAGTTTGAGGAGTTCATGTATTCACTATGTGTTAATGCTTTGTTCCGGTTCTCTATTAAAAGGAGGCCTTAATATCCCTTAGTTTCCAATAGGACCCCGCTGCCACGGGAGGGTAGGACAAAAGATGTCATGCAAGTTCTTTTCCATAAGCACGTATGACTATATTTGGAATACATGCCTACATTACATTGATGAACTGGAGCTAGTTCTGTGTCACCCTATGTTATGACTGTTACATGATGAACCACATCCGGCATAATTATCCATCATTTATCCGGTGCCTACGAGTTTTCCAGATACTTGTTCTCGCTTATTTACTTTTCTATTGTTACTGTCACAATCACTACAAAATACCAAAAACATTACTTTTGTTGTCTTTACTTTTGTTACCGTTACCATTACTATCATATTACTTTGCTACTAAACACTTTGCTGTAGATACTAAGTTTCCAGGTGTGGTTGAATTGACAACTCAGCTGCTAATACTTGAGAATATTCTTTGGCTCCCCTTGTGTCGAATCGATAAATTTGGGTTGAATACTCTACCCTCGAAAACTGTTGCGATCCCCTATACTTGTGGGTTATCAAAGACTGAGCTCCGAGTAGACGCCTCCGGAAAGGTACTAGCTCCGTCTCCCAAGATGTCGGCTGAAGAATCCAGCCGACGCCCGAACCAAAGCGACCACAAGCGCAAGGCCCCTATGCCGCCTTCCACCAGTCGGCAGGTAGCCACGGTCGAAGACGACCATCCTGAAGGGAGGCCCGCGCCCAAGAAGCAGAAGGGCCGCAGGCCGGGTTGGCAGCCGGCTTTCTCCTACGAGCAAACCCTTGATGCCCCCTGCAAGTTCCACAGCGGCGCGAAGCCATCAAACCACACAACTCGGAAATGCCATTGGCTCACACGAATCTCCAAGGGCGAAGGGCTGGTGCCGCCTCCGCCTGCTGGCCAGCCGCCTCCAGCCCCTCAGCAGCCAGCCGCTCGGCCAGCGGTCGGGGCTATTCAAGATGAGTTCCCTAACGAACATGCCGTCTACATCGTCTTTACAAGCCAGATTGAAGACCAGCGCAGCCGGCACCGACAGCAGTAAAGAGTCAACGCGGTCGCCTCCAACAACCCCGAGTTCATGCACTAGTCGGAGAAGCCTATCAGCTGGAGCCAGGCCGATCACCCAGAGGTGATGCCATCTCCTGGCTCCTACGCATTGGTGTTGGACGCCACCCTCGCAACAAAAAGATGAGCGGCTCGCTTCTTCCGCGTGTTGATAGATGGCGGAAGTAGCATCAACATACCGTACCGTGATACCATGGAGAAGCCGAACATCAAGCCGAAGAAGCTCATGCCAAGTCAGACTGTGTTCCATGGCATCGTACCAGGCATGTCTTGCTCACCAATAGGCAAGATCAAGATGGATGTCCTCTTTGGGGGCAAGGATCATTTCCGTCGAGAAGCAATATGGTTTGAAGTAGTGGATCTGGAGAGCCCTTACCACGCATTGCTTGGCCGACCTGCTCTGGCCAAGTTCATGGCTGTACCCCACTATGCCTACCTCAAGATGAAGATGCCGAGTTCCAAGGGCATCATCACCATAGCCGGAGACTACAAGAAGTCTTTTGAGTGTGCGGCAGCTAGCAGCCGGCTTGCCGAGTCCCTCGTGATCGCTGAAGAAAAAAGGAGGTTGGATTGAGTCATGGCCATGGCCGGCAAGCAGCCGTCTTTGTCCCCTGACCCCAAGGAGTCTGATGCTCAAGGTTCTTTCCAGCCGGCCAAAGAAATAAAAAAGATACCTCCGGACCTAGAGCACCCGAAGTGGTTTGCTGCTATTGGAGCAAACTTGGACAGCAAATAGGAAGGCGAGCTCGTCGATTTCCTCTGTGAGAATCGGGATATATTCACATGTTCCCCCCAAGGACATGCCGGGTGTTCCGAAGGATTTCACCGAGCATAAATTACACGTCCGAGCAGATGCAAAACCAGTCAAGCAACCCCTCTGCCGACTATCAGAGGAAAAGAGAAGGATTGTAGGAGAAGAGATAGCCCGGCTTTTGGCAACCGACTTCATTATGGAGGTGTTCTTTCCAGAGTGGCTTGCCAACCCGGTCCTTGTTTGGAAGAAGAAGAACAAGTGGCGTATGTGTATAGATTACACCAGCCTCAACAAAGCTTGCCCCAAAGATCCATTTGCCTTACCTCGAATCGTTCAAGTGATAGACTCCACAACCGGATGCGAGCTGTTGAGCTTCTTGGACGCCTACTCAGGCTACCACCAGATAAAGTTGGATCCGGCTGACCGCTTGAAGACCGCCTTCATCACGCCATTCGGAGCTTTCTGCTACCTAACTATGACATTCGGCTTAAGAAATGCCGGTGCCACCTTTCACCGTTGCATGCAGAAAAGCCTCCTCAAGCAACTTGGTAGAAATGCCCACATCTATGTAGACGATGTCGTGGTAAAGACGGAGAAGCGCGACACCTTGCTGGAAGACCTCAAGGAGACATTTGAAAATTTGTGCCGGTTTCAGATCAAGCTCAACCCCGAGAAATGCGTGTTCGGTGTACCATCTGGCCAACTTCTAGGCTTCCTGGTCTCCGAACGCGGTAGCGAATGCAACCCAGTGAAGATCAAGGCTATAGAGAGAATGAAGATTCCTACCAAGCTACGAGATGTGCAAATATTCAACGGATGCCTGGCATCCTTGAACCGCTTCATCAGCCGGCTCGGAGAGAAGGCTCTCCCCCTCTACCGACTCATGAAGAAGTCCACTCACTTCGAGTGGAACGACCAAGCAAACCAAGCTTTCCACGGGCTCAAGAAGATGCTGACCACGCCGCCCGTCTTGGCGGCACCGACTGAGAAAGAGCCCATGCTCCTTTACATTGCCGCCACTAGCCGGGTGGTCAGCACCGTTATCGTGGTCCAGCGCCCAGAAGAAGGCCGAGCTCAGCTAGTCCAAAGGCCGGTGTATTATTTGAGCAAAGTACTGTCCACCTCGAAGCAGAACTACCCGAACTATCAGAAGATGTGCTATGGTGTGTACTTCGCCTCCAAGAAACTCAACCCCTACTTCCAAGAGCACCCCATCACGGTCATATGCACTGCCCTGCTGGCCGAGATCATAGGCAGCCGGGATGCATCCAGCCGGGTGGCAAAATGGGCCATTGCGCTGGCTCCTTACACAATCTACTACCAGCCCCGCACCGCCATCAAGTCTCAGGCATTGGCCGACTTCCTTGTCGACTGGGCCGAGACCCAGTACCTGCCGCCGGCCCCCGACTCCACTCATTGGCGGATGCACTTCGATGGATCCAAGATGCGCACCGGCTTGGAATCCGGCATCGTCCTCATCTCTCCCAAGGGCTACGAACTCAGATACACATTGCAAATTCATTTTTCCGCCTCCAACAATGTGGCCAAGTACGAGGCGCTCATACACGGGCTCCGGCTAGCCAAAGAACTCGGCATCCGCCGGATCCTGTGCTATGGCGACTCGGACTTGGTAGTCCAGCAATCATCTGGTGACTGGGACGCCAAGGACGCAAACATGGCAAGCTACCGCTTCCTCGTTCAGCAAATCAGTGGATATTTCGAAGGGTGCGAGTTCATCCACGTGCCTCGGGCCGACAACGAGCAAGCAGATGCCCTGGCACGAATAGGCTCCACCCGACAAGCTATACCAACCGGTGTCTCTCTCCAACACCTTCTCAAGCCGTCTGTCAAGCCTGCTCCAGAATCTAGTTCCATCTTCGTGCCGACCAACCCCGACGCAATTGGATCCGACTTGGGGAACCAAGCAGGCGGCTCGGGGACTTCGACAACCAGCTCGGGGACTGCCATAGTCGAACCCGGCCCGGGGACTATTGCAGTCGGCCCAGCGACTGCATCAACACAACAGGCGGTGGCCGACTCCAACTCTTCACCACCCAGCCGACCCACCCTGGTTGCAGTTGCCGTTTTGGCAATATAAGAAGTCACAACTCCATCATGGGCCCAGCCTATCGTCAACTTCCTAGTAAACAGAGAGCTGCCAACTGAAAAGATCTCGGCAAGACAAGTACAACGCCGAGCCGGAGCATACACAATAATGAACCAAGAGCTCGTTAGGCGCAGCGTCACTGGAGTCTTCCAGCGCTGTGTCGAGCCAGAGAAGGGCATAGAAATCCTCGAAGACATCCAGCAAGGCGAATGCGGCCATCATGCGGCCTCAAGATCACTCGTCGCCAAAGCTTCCCGCCACGGTTTCTTCTGGCCGACTGCTTTGGAAGACGCCAAGGAGTTAGTCAAACACTGCAAAGGGTGCCAAGTCTTCGGCTCCAAGCAACACCTGCCGGCTTCTGCACTCAAGACCATCCCCCTCACCTGGCCCTTTGCCGTCTGGGGACTGGACATGGTGGGCCCATTCAAGACGGCACGTGGCGGCATGACACATCTGCTCGTCGCCGTGGACAAATTCACCAAGTGGATTGAAGCGAAGCCGATCAAGAAACGGAATGGGCCGACAGGCGTGACATTCATCACAGATATTACAACCCGGTATGGTGTACCACATAGCATCATCACCGACAACGGCAAGAATCTTGCGAAGGGGGCATTGGCACGTTTCTGCGCGTCAAAGGGCATCCGACCGGACTTACCGTCCGTTGCCCACCCGCAGTCAAACGTCCAAGTCGAGCAAGCAAACGGCCTCATCCTCTCCGGCATCAAGCCCCGACTTGTCATACCACTGGAGTGTTTGGCCGGCTGTTGGCTCGACGAGCTGGTGACCGTCCTCTGGAGTCTGCGCACTACCCCGAACAAGTCAACCGGCTTCAACCCTTTCTGCCTTGTATATGGTGCCAAGGCTGTCATCCCAACTGACATCGAGTTTGACTCACCTCGGGTTACCATGTACACGAAGGCGGAGGCCAAGGAAGCACGAGAAGACGGTGTCGACCTACTGGAAGAAGGCCGGCTGTTAGCCCTCAGCCGGTCCGCCATCTACCAGCAGGGATTACGTCGTTACCACAGCCGGAAGGTCAAGCCAAGATCCCTCCAAGACGGTGATCTGGTGCTCCGGCTGATCCAACGAACAGCCGGGCAGCACAAGCTCTCAGCCCCTTGGGAAGGCCCCTTCGTCATCAGCAGGGCCCTAGGTAACGACTCCTACTACCTGATCGACGCGCAGAAGTCAAAGGCACGCAAGAGAGATGATTACAGTTAAAATGCAGTATGTACCATGCTACCTTTTGTATTAAGTACAAGACAACGGGTCCCCCGAGGAGCACTTCGGGACTACCCTCTTTTATCTATGTATGATGAGCATCATGACTACGATTATGTTACTACATTCGTTTTCTTGTCCGGCACGGGGTTCGATCAGTCGGTCGGGGGACTTGCCGCCTTGAGTTATATTCGAGTTCTACCTGCAGTCTGACAAGTAGTGTGCCGGCACCTAAGCCCTCTCTTGTTGAAAGTCGCAGCTCGAAGAATCGGCTGTCCGACTAGCAAGAGCTAAAGGCAGGAAAGGATGCCCACATGAAAAACGGCTAAGGACTAACAAACTTATATAACACAAGCCGGCTTCCCACCCCGCCAACCGGCTGTCAGAACAGCCGGCTGCCCGGCTCCCCATTCACCCTGCTACAATCTAAGAAAGCTCGAGTACTTGTCCTCCCAAATGGCCAAGTCCTTCCACAGCCACAGACTGTAGAGTAGCTGTCCGGCTGGGAAGGCGGCGACCAAGGGAGGGTGGCAAAGGAAACAACCAAAGGGATGAAAAGCAAATATGAATGGAAGCCAATCACATGCATGATTATATTTACACAAAAGGCCTTCGAAAGGCCAGCGTTCAACATAGTTTGAATACACCCCCAGTGGGTGGAATTGCACGAATTTATCAAAGAGTAACGAGCAGGAAGGCACAGACGGCGGATCAGGCCAAAGGAGCAGCAGGCGAGCTGGGCAGGTTGGTGGAGACGGCGGTGTTGGCTGGAGGAGTGGCCGTCTAGCGAGTCTCAGCATGATCGTCACCGGATGCATGCGGCGTGCTTGCACGCACCTCATTGCTGGAGGCGCGATCAGGCTGAGGCTGGCTGGTCGCTCCGCCGTCTGGCACGACGTCTTCACCATCCTCCCCCTCCTCCTCTTCATCTTCGTCACTGGAACCGATCTCCTCCGCCGAGTCTTCACCTTCTGCCGGGTTCAGCCCGAACCATTCCTCCGGCTGAGCGACGCCGTCATCATTCACCTCAGGGGCAAAGACACTGGTGTCGGTGTAGTTAGTGATCGCCGAGGCGCGCTGAATTATAGCCGGCCGCACCGCCTCTAGCTCCTCGATGACCTGCTGCTTCTAGGTGGCGAGCTGGGCCAAGTCCAGCCCAGGATACCAAGCTCGGACGAAATCTAGTGCCCGCCTGGCGCCGGACCGAGCCGCAGAGGCCTTCCAGGCCTCGAAGCGGCGACTGCAACATCCAGCCAGTCGGCAGTCCGACTGGGGGTGTGGGGAACCACTTCGTCGAGCCAGAGAGCGGCCAGCACCTGCGCCCCAGCATGCTGAAGACGGCGGAGCGTGCGATAAGCCGGCTGAAGGCGGGATTGAATCGCTAGAAGCTGCTCCTCAAGCGACCGGCCAGCATCCGATACGATCTCAACCCCCGCCTGCCGTCGTGCTTCACGATGGGCCTCGATGGCTTGGTTGGCGACAACAGAGTAACCAGGGAAATAATCTGCACAAAGAAGAAAAAAGTAGCACGAATTCAGAAGACAAATCAGATGCCAGGTGGTGAGCAAAGGGACGGAGAAGAAGGCGGCCTACCGTCAATGAAATCTTCAACCCAGCTTTAGCCTTCGCACAGCGCTTGCCTCGCCTCAGCCCAGCTTGCCACCTCGGTTTCATATTCAGCCTGAAGGGCGGCCTCACTGTCCTGCACCACCTTCAGGGCCGCCTTGTGGCTCTCCTCTTGGTCGGCCAACTTTTTGGCCAGGCGATCACGCTCCTGGGCCAAGGCATCGCACTCGGCTTCCTTGGCGCGAAGGGTAGTCTGGGCCCCACCTAACTGCTCCCTCAAGTCGACATTGGCTCCTGAAGATATGAAGAAGAAGAAAAGCAGTAAGAAAGAAGTCGACATGAAATATCCGACCCGACTGCTTAGCAGTTGGCCCAAATCTCGGGGACTTCACCCAGTGGGTGCGCTGACACGCCGCCACATGAGATAAAAATGAAGCACTTACACCGGCTCTCCGTCAGATCGACGGTCTTCTGGCTCACCTCCCGGGCCTGGGAGTTGAAGGCAGCGCGCGGAGGTTGTGATAGCCCTACCAACAGGACAAAGGCGCGAATAAGAACAAGACATCAATCAAAGTCTACTAAGAAGTTCCAAGCCGCCTGCTCAGGAGCCGACTCAAAACTCGCGGACTACTCCCAATGGGTGCGCTGACGTGCCCCCACGGAAGAAATCAAGAGCAATCGATGGAAAGCGGGAAGACTTACCTGAATGGCCGACCGTGTTGCGAGAAACTCTTGGGTATAGTGCTACAGCATGGAGGCCTGGGACTGAAGCCGTTCCCAGACATGCTGCGCCGCCACGTTCAGCACGACCGTCCCACCGCCTGGCGTCCACCCTGGCGAGCTGGCGCTGGCCGTCTCCAGATCCTGGGCCGACGGGCTGGAGCCCGCGGCTTTCTGTGGGTCCGGCGGTGAGGTCGCCTTCCCTGCACGCCGATGAGATGGCAAAAGGACCACAAGATCCGCCCTCATAGCCGGCTCCCCTCCAGCCGGCTGCTCAGGCGGCGCGTCAGGCCGGCCTCCTTGGCCCGCTCCAGGCGGCGATGGCAGTGCCGCCCCTCTCTCCAGGACGACCGCGTTGCCCTCCTCCCTCTCCATCACCGGTTGGTCTCGGCCGGCTTCTTCCGGCAGGGGCACTGGGATATCGGGAGCCACAGTGCAAAGGGGGACGACGAGCTGCGGAGGCTGGTTACGCAGGGCTTCTGACGCCCTCTTCGCCGCGGCTGCCTCCGCTTGAGCCTTGGCCGCTGCTTCGGCTCGAGCCTCCGCCGACTTCTCTGTTGCCTCCTGGGCTACCCAGGCGGCGGCCGCCCTCTGCTCCTCCGCCTCCCGCTCGTCCCGTGCCTCCCACGCATTCCGCTCCATTGTCGCTTGAAGATCGGCACGGGGGTCCACGCGGAGGGCGCTCGCAGATCCTCCTGCACCTCCAACTACGGAGGCAGCAGTGGTCCGCTCGAGACAGAGTGGAGCCCTGTTTGATAAGTCAAGAAAAAGGCTTAGAAGAATGGAAACTGAAGAGAAAATAGAAAGGCATAAGAGAATTGACACTTACGCTGAAATCACCTGCGGCTGCTTGACCACCTTGCGGAAGCGGGCTGCCTTCGCGGCCGCCTCATCCCGTTTGGTCACCTCCGCAAAACCCCTGGGCTTCTTCGGCCGACTACCGAAGAGGGTTGATGCGGCCCGGCGTTTCTGCGCACCGCCACGCACAACCGGCGCGGCGGACGAGCCCGCGCCTTGGTGATCGGACGCCGACTGATGGCGCGGAACAACGTCGGCTTTGTCGTCATCCGGCCAGTCCTCGAAGGCGGCCCCGAGCCCAGGGCCACCTGCCTCGCCGCCTCTGGCTCGTCCGCCGCGCCGGCTATGCGTGGCGGTGCGCAGAAACGCCGGGCCGCGTCGACCATCTTCGGCAGTCGGCCGAAAAAGCCCAGGGGTTCTGCGGCGGCGACCAAACGGGATGAGGCGGCCGTGAAGGCAGCCCACTTCCGCAAGGTGGTGAAGCAGCCGCAGGTGGTTTCGGCGTAAGTGTCAATTCTCTTACGCCTTTCTTTTTTCTCTTTGGTTGCCATTCTTCTAAGCCTTTTTCTTGACTTATCAAATTGGGCTCCGCTCTCTCTCGAGCGGACCACTGCCACCTCCATAGTTGGAGGTGCACAAGGATCTGCGAGCGCCCGCCGCGTGGACCCCCGTGCCGATCTTCAAGCGGCAACGGAGTGGAACGCGCGGGAGGCGGAGGAGCAGAGGGCGGCCGTCGCCAGGGTAGCCCAGGAGGCGACGGAGGAGTCGGCGGAGGCCCGAGCCGAACCAGCGACCAAGGCTCAAGCGGAGGCCGCGGCCGTGGAGTGGGCGGCAGAAGCCCCGCGTAACCAGCCTTCGCAGCTCGTCATCCCCCTTCGATTGTGGCTCCCGATATCCCAGTGCCCTCGCCGGAGGAAGCCGGCCGCGACCAGTCGGTGATGGAGAGGGAGGAGGGAGACGCGGTCGTCCTAGAGAGAGGGGCGGCACCGCCATCGCCGCCTAGAGCGGGCCAAGGCGGCCGGCCTGACGCGCCGCCTGAGCAGCCGGCTGGAGGCGAGCCGGCTGTGAGGGCGGATCTTGTGGTCCTGTCGCCGTCTCATCGGCGTGCGGGGAAGGCGACTTCAGCGCCGTACCCGCAAAAAGCCGCGGGCTCCAGCCCGTCGGCCCAGGATCTGGTGACGGCCAGCGCCGACTCGCCAGGGTGGACGCCAGGCGGTGGGACGGCCGTGCTGAACGTGGCGGCACAGGATGTCCAGGAACGGCTTCAGTCCCAGGCCGCCGCACTGCAGCACTATACCCAAGAGTTTCTCGCAACACGGTTGGCCATTCGGGTAAGTCTTCCCGCTTTCCATCGATTGCTCTTGATTTCTTCCGTGGGGGCGAAGCCGGGGAGGCGAGGTGTGGGGGAACGTGGGATTAACTACGCCCATTCCCCCACGTCCTGCGATTATTACGCCCTAAACGGCGTGCGGAAACTGCGTTCGGAAGGCGAGCGGTCCGTTCGGGCCACAAAAGATCCACACTTGGGCAGAGGCATGGAAGTGGCGGGCCCCGGCCTACGGCGACGTCCCGTCACACGCGTGGGCTGGCAGGCTCCTCCAGCCGAAGGGTGCCATGTGGCGCGCAGTCAGCAGGCGACCAACCCGCAGCCTGGCTTGTGCGCCAGCTGGTTCCCGCCCTCGGGCTTCAAAAAGCCCCGCCGAGATGGCACGACTGATCGAAGCCGGCTCCTAGCTGCCGGCTCTTCGGGATAGGAAGTTGATTAGGCTTCTCTTTCCCATCTTAGCCTCGAAGCCCAACCAGCTTCGGGGACTACTGTCGGAGTAAATAACGACGGGTAGCCTAGCCGGCTCCCTTTGGCCCTTCGATAAATAACAGGCCAATCGAGCCTTCGAGCACCCAAGACATGGCGCCACCTTCCCCGGCCGGCTGCCTCATAGGCCGACTACGGGAAGGCGGTACAGCCCTAAACTCACATGGAGGAGGCCACGATAAGGCCGACTCCAAGAAGCCAGCCACGAAAAGAGTGAGTCTAAGATGCCGGCCCCTGGCAAGTGGCCAGGACCGTGCCCTCAAAGTTTGCACCCCCCATAACAATGATGGGACAGGGTGTGGCAACAGTGAATCCTGCCATCCCCGAATCCCGGAGCACGCATGGCCATAGTACGCCGTACGGGGAAGCCATCACCCGTCCGGCGTGGCCTATTGCCATGCTGACCATGACGCCATCCACGACGGGCTGACAGTACGGCCCACAGGTGGCGGGCCCCTTCGGTCAGAGGGATGCCCGAAGGCGGCCATGCCACCCCCAGTCGGCCTGGAATGCGGCCGGCTTCCAGTAGCCAGCTTGCTCCCGTCCTCAAAGCACGCGCGCCATTAAGGAGACAAGACGAGGTAAGGCTACAGTGAGAACCCGCAAGGCGGCGGCACAGTAGCCATGCTTACCTCGACGAAGCCCTCGTCATCAAGGATGAGGCAACAGGAACTAGCCCCCGACAAGACCCCCAAGTGGTGGGGCCTGCTTGTCGGCCAAGAGGTTGGCACCCGTGTAACACCCCAAAAATTTAACCATGATTTGTCTATTAAAAATTTGCCAGGAAATTAAATTTTTATTTTCTGGATTTATCTTTTGATTTCAGAACAACTATTTTCTTCTAAATTGTGGAGTTAACTTTACAAAAATATTGTTGGACTTATATAACCTCTCATGAAAAACATTTCTTTTATCAGTGGAACTATTTCTATGATTATCTTCCCTGAGCTCTAATTATGTTAAAAATGATTTTTATAAGATTTAGGGTCCCATTTGCACTACAACCCTTTCAAATACTCCTTTCAAAATTCCACCAAAATGTGGGGATGACATGTGAGGTTCCTAAATCACTTTTATGCAAAAACTTCTCTTGATCATTTGAGGATTTTGAGCCCTACCTCAAGTTTTCAAATCTGGATCAGTTTGTGGTTTGCACTGCAACCTATTTAAATATTTCTTTAAAAATTGCATAAAAAATTGGAGAAGTCAGTAGATGCATATAATTCATTTTTATGCAAAAACCCATGAATGTTCTTTGAAAAATTTGAGCAAATCATCCCCTTTTGCTCTCTAGTCCAGTTGGGTGTTTTGTACTGCAACCCTATTTTATCTTGCTCTAATTCCCATGATCTTTCTCCTGCTTATAAGCCACTCTACAAAACCCTTAAGTCCAGGAGACTGGACCCATTGAAATATTTTTGGCCCATGCAATGATTGCTTTTAGTTTCTGCCCAAATTTGGTTTTCACAAAAACTTGCACTAACAACTTTCTGGTTTTGCCCAACTAACCTTGCCATCATCACTAGGGTCTAAAGAGACTAGGACCTGGAGTTTTTGGCCACCCCAAGAGTTGCCTAGATGCCCTTGGCTGTCAAACACCTTGGGTGCATGAACAGAGTTGGCATGATTTTTAGTTTGCATGGTGGACTTGATTCCTTGACCAAACAAGCATGTCCATTTAGCTCCTAGCTAACCCTAACCCAGGCCAGTTAATCCCCAGCCTCATCCCAGACCTCTAGCACGCGCTGGCATTGCGTCGAGCATGTAGCGTGCGTGCGCTGGGTGCGCCCAGAGCGCACATTTTGCAGGCACGCGCAGCCGAGCCGCCGCGTCGCGCCCCTGGCATTTGCTCACCCGCAGGGTCGCGCCCCGGACTCGCTCGCTCACCAGAACACTCCAGGCCGCCCCTGGAGCCCCACAGCGCCGCTGTCAGGTTGGCCACGGCGGCTAGCAGCCGGCCACAGTAGGTTCCGGCCATGGATGGCGCCGCCCAAGCCATACGCGTGCGCCAGCTGCCCTCTGGAGCAGCCCGAGCTTATCCAACACTACTAGGAAAAGGGCTATTGATGGGATGGACACTAATGGAGCACCGTGGCCTATACTAATGGCGCACCAGTGGCCTATACTAATGGCGCACCGTGGCCTATACTAATGGCGCACCACTGGTGCGCCATTAGTAAAAAATACTAGTGGCGTGATACTAATGGCGCACCAGTAGTGCACCATTAGTAGGCAAAACTGGTGCACCATTAGTAGGCCTTTTCCTAGTAGTGCAAGAATGCGTTCGCTAGCGCCCGTCGCCGGCACGCACCCCCTGCTGC